>NC_133862.1:5116448-5205775 GCF_044706935.1 Curcuma longa | reverse complement strand
AAGAAGTAAGCCTGTGAAAGTGAGGGACGATTGATTGAATCGCATTTAATTAATAGAAGGAAACTAGCGAAAGGTCAAGAACAGTGAAAAGAATAAATTACGTACGCCAAGTGCATGAGTTTAAAGAAAGGGATAAACAAATTTAACCTCAAATGTTAAACGGTTTTGGTGATATTTGCTGTGTCTTTCAGGTTATCAAAGAGAATGTTATGCACTTGGAGATGAGCTCGTACCTTTTCAGTAATTCTTTGTTGTTGGATCCACTAAACTTCCGGAGGCTGCTCCCCACGAATCTCTGAAATTCTTCCCGGAGAAATTTCATGTTCAGACTATTTTGATATTTCTGAAATCTAATCGTGATGCGTAGATCCTGATCGAGTACATCCGCAATGAAATCTTGACTTGCTTTCAGTTCAGAATCTGAAAAGGCACCGTATTTCTTGCTCAATCGTTTAACATCGCCACCGTCAGCATAAACACCTGCAAGTAGTGCAGGATCAACGCTGAACTCTGTGCTCTGATTAATTGTTTGCTTGAAGAATAGTAAAGTAGACATACCGAAGTGAAAAGTAGGCCTCCGGAGCCGCGTTCCGACGCTCAGGAGCCGCTTCTCGCCGTCGATAACCATCGGGAACTCGACTTTGCTCCTCGGATCGACATACATCGCCGTCCGAGTGGGGCCTCCGTCGAGGGAGACAGAGGCGGCCCAGAGATGGGAAGCGTCGTCGTTGTGTTCGTCGCAAGGCTTGCGGAGGGCGGACGCGCTTGGCTTGAGGGAGGCGGAGAGGGTTAGGCCTGCTCCAGCGGCGACGGCCGCTACAGCGGTGACGGCCACCGCGACGCGGCGGAAGGAAATTCCATTAGGCGGCTTCTGCGGCGGAGGAAATGGGAAGGGGAAACGGAGAGAGCCCATAGCCGACGGCCGGAGGAGCAAGGAAGCCAAATTAACGTGGGGAAGTTGGAGCGGAAGACGGGAAAGTTAAAGCTTGGAATACGTGCCATGGGAAGAAATATAAGATCCATCGATGAAGTTTGCATATTGGTATCATTGTCTTTTAGAAAAAAAAATACGAAAAGGAGTTCTTTTATATATATATATATATAACTGATATCATGTGCGATAAATTCCTGCGCACGGTCACCACCGGCTTCTCCCTCGGGCGCGATCGACGCGCAGCTCGCTGGTGCTTCTTTCGGCGTCGGATTTCAACCGGATAATGGTCAGAATTCGACGTAATTTAGTCGGAAATAGCTGCTCTCTACTGCGCGACCACTGTCGACGGCGATCGAGCTAGATTCCGACCTAATTGCGGCGGAGATCGACCGAGGAAGGGTCGGCGTCGCACGTTGGTCCTTCCTAGGTCGATCTCCGACCGCAATTCGGCTTGATCATGCCATTGCCGTGGTGCGGTCACTGTCGACGGTGATCGGGCCGGATTCCGACCGAATCGTGGTTGGAGACCAGTCAAGGAAGGACCAGTGGCTGTGCAGTGGGGGGCGGCTGTTTCCAACCAAATTACACCGGATTCCGGCCACCATCCGATCGGAATCCGACGTCGGACGAAGCATCGACAAGTTGCGCGTCGATCGCGATTTGATCGACGGTCGAGGGTGGGTGGATGGCGCGGCGAGGGCGGCGGCAGTGGCGGTGGGTCCACAAAGTGGTGACGAAAGGTAAAACTTGTACAAATTTTTCCATTTTCCAATTCGATCCGAGCCATTCGTTCGTAGAGCTATTTACTCGATCGCAGACATTTCTACAACACCTCTAACAGAGAAACAAATAGTTAATTTTGAAAGAACTTATTGTCAGCCTCTTTCAGATATGAATCTATCTGATTCAGAAGGGAAGAACTTGCTTGAGTATCTCAGCTTCAATTCAAACATGGATGCGGTGTCGTGCAGGAATTTATCGCGCAGAATATCATTTTCGTGTATATATATATATAAAATTGATCTTCTACATGATCAAATTTACATGATTGTGCGCAACTCTGACGTGATCGAGATTTTTCGCCAGCGTGGCAAGCAATTCCACGACGAAAATCCTAACTTAAACCTCCAAAATTGCGCATAGAATTGATCTCTTGCGTTCGTCGAGACGGAGAGCGACGAGAGGGAGAGGCGACGACAAAGAGATCGGGATATATATATATTACTTTTTAATTTAAATATTAATCTTCATGTCTTGAACTATACATGCTCATGGAAAGGCAAGATTTCCTGCGTAAATTTTTGGTCAGTAATTGCTATTGCCCAAACCTGATTGTTCCATTCATAACTGACCTACAAATTTGAACAATTTCTGCACGTGAGCCAACAACGTTCTTGTTAACTTCCTGAGAATTTACTCTAGTCTTAATGGCTCTTTATGTACTTGACAATAATGCATTTGCATCACATGCCGAAATTCTTTAATAAGCTGGTCTGGTGGAGTTCAACACAACTATGATCGTTCCCCTTTATTGCATATATTATCTTCGCAATTTACTGTGTGAAGGATTCCAATTTCCCTTAATTGTTGCCTCAGTTCATGCTAGTTTTCTATTTCATTTCCTGTTCTTGAATAATGTTCTTGAAATGATACTGAAAATAACATAATTACAAAGAGAAATCTTTCCAAGAAGTTAGCCATTGCGTAGAAGATCTGTGACAAGGAGAGAAAATGAAGAAGACAATGATGCAGATATCTCTGTTGAACTAGAGTTTCAGAGTCAAGTCCACTTCGTTAGCTTCATCGGCGCCGGCCCATCGATTGCCGCTGGCGATTGCCGCCTCGGGTTCATCGAACTTCGCTGCGACCCCTGCTGGGGGTCTCATGCTGGCGTCCAACCTCGCAGCTCCAGGCTGCTGTCCGATGCCCATCCCGGGCCGGCGCCAGCCATGGTGCTCATTCAGTGCACTCAGAGACGCATCGTACAGAGACTTATGGATCATCGAATGCGCTTGAATCCCCAGCGGCCCGTGCAGCTGCAGGGCTGCCGTGCCAGGTGAGAAATGGCTGACGCCGCTGCTTCCGCCGCCAGTTTTTGAGAGGGACCGCTCACGTTTGTGAGCGTTTTGGTGTCCTCCGAGTGCTTGCGAACTGTAGAATTGCCGCTGGCAGTAGTTGCACGAGAACACTCGGGATTGCGACTCCTCCGGCAGCGGTGGAGCTCCAGAGAGCGCTGGCTCCGGAGCAGATTCTAGGGACTCGATGAGGTTGAGCTCGAACAGGCGAGCCATGGATGATGATGAAGAAGAAGCCATCTCCTCACCCAAGATACCCTCCTTGTTGCTGAGACTCAGTTCCAATGACTTCTCATCGAACTCGGATTGCTGCTTCTCTTTCTTCTTCTCCATTACTACGATCGATTCCATGCTCTCTATCTCTCTCTCTGTTCTGGTTCTTTGCTGCTGAATAAAAGAGGAGCGAGATGCCATGCTTCCATTTATGTTTGGAAAATTAAAGCACTTGATTCGTTTTGCACTTTTCCATTTACGTTCTGGTTTAAATTCATTCCCAAATCTACTTCTGTTTCCCGATTTTCCTCCTAATCATTTTTTATTATTCCAAATCTTTTTTTGCTTTGCATTCAACAATCGATCTGTGAACTGGCATGAGTTTTAAGACAGTGCAGTAATTAACATTTTAACTGGCTTCGAGGAGGAGAACGGCAACTCTCCTTCACCTGGTCACCTTACCCAAAAGCACCACCACAGCTCAGGCAAACATTAATGGAGGCTGACTGAAGAACTGAAGGAGTGACTGGCCATGGCCGATCGATCTATTGCTCTGGTTCAGTATGTCTCCACATCGATCGATCTCCTTGTCAAAGTCTCCATGCAGTTTAGTTTTTGTTGCTCGAACTGGCATCGATATCTGTCTCCTAACTCGCACCGAATCTCTGCTGTCGATCTATTTATGTATTTGGATTATGATATATCATGTGCCATATATACCATTGATACTCGTTTAAAACGTGTTTTTAATGTTGAATTGCACTGTGAGCACTGGGAGCACTGGGAGTAGGGCTGGCTCCAGGGTGTCAATGGAGAAGCCGTTAATAATTGTGGAGATAAATTAATAAATGACCAAAAATTATATAAGTCATTTTAGCATGTCGGTGACCGTAAAATTTAATTAGGTAAAATGTTGGGGTTGAAAATGAAATTTCCCCACCTCTGGAAGCTTCGTGATCTCATCGAAGTGCAAGTCTCAGCTTGAGTTGCAGTGGAAGAAGTAGGCGGGCGAAGGCAGAGAAGCGATCATGGCGGGGACTCACGTTTTCGGCGAGATCATCGACGGGGAGGTGTATAAGTACTACGCCGACGGGGAGTGGAAGACATCGGGCTCCGGGAAGTCCGTCTCCATCATCAATCCCACCACCAGGAAGCCTCAGTACAAGGTTCAAGGTAAAACTGTGCTCAAGGAATCTCCGGATTCCTGTGATCGCAACTTTTTTTCCCCCAATATGGTCATCTTCCGCTTGTTTTAGAACTCCAGATTTACCTGGAATTGGAGGTTTTACGACTACTTTAAACTTTCCCTAAAAAATTGGCCTTTTTGGGAGGATTGGGGCTGCCATTTTCAGGGGATTGCCTCCGACTAAGGTGCCAAGCTCATCAGCACGCTTGTAATGGGACGCGTGGCAAATCGGCTTTTTGAGATCTCATTAATCATCTTCTTTTTCAAGATCAAGGGGATTCCTGAATTCTCAGGAAACCAACAATTTTGTTTGGTCAATAAGAATCTTAAAACATCAGATCAAAGATTCACTGAGCTTGATGACTGAAATTACCACAACATTTCACTGCCCCACTTCCTCATCCCATCTTTTCTTGAAATGATTCACTGACTATCTGACTATTTTCTTATCCAACATGAGAAAGAGGAACTTGGTACGACGTGCCGCAGAATCAGAGAAGTGGGATAGATTTCTCATGGGTGCTCAGTCTCAATCCCATTCATTCATCTGCATTCCTCACCAGTCCGTTGACAATAGAGCTCATCCTAGTTCCATGTACCTCGTCAGTTTGCTTGTCAAACACCAAACTTGAGTGTGATCCACCTACTTCTCATTCCACTTGTGCACAGATATTTCGACGTGGTAGTTGAAGTTGGGAAAGGGAAGAGAAAAAAAAATGGAAGACTAGGGAAAGTAAGAATGATAGAGAGGGAGGACAATCATTGTAGAAACACTTTTTGTACTTTAGGTCTAATACATCTGCAAGTTCTTTGTTATTGATTCTCCGATGTTAAGATGTTTTGCTAATCCAGTGCCCTATTATATGTATCTTTTGTGTGAGAAAAAGGGGGAAAAACTATTTTTTGTGCATTTAATATCTTACCTTCCCTCTTCCTTTCTTTTGATCTGCTAGCTATTTGGTACAGCATGCACACAGGAGGAAGTTAACAAGGTGATGGAGGCTGCAAAGGCAGCACAAAAGCTGTGGGCTAGAACACCACTCTGGAAGCGTGCAGAGCTCCTCCACAAGGCAGCTGCAATCCTGAAAGAGCACAAGACCCCCATAGCTGAGTGCCTTGTCAAAGAGATTGCCAAACCCGCAAGGGATGCAGTCACTGAGGTAGAATGTATCATGGCTGTCTAGCTAATTTCTTCTGTTTGCTTCTATGCATCTCAATCTTGGTTTAATGTACTCTACCGGCTGATTTGAAGGTGGTAAGGTCAGGAGATTTAGTATCATATACTGCTGAGGAAGGAGTTAGGATACTCGGAGAGGGCAAATTCCTGGTATCCGACAGTTTCCCTGGTAATGAGCGCACCAAGTATTGCCTGAGTTCTAAGGTGATCATCTTTGTTTTCTTCTTTTTTCTTGGTAAATAAAACCTTACAATTTAAACTTCAGAAGACACAATATGCACACACAAGTAAATTGTCCTATATTAGCTTTGTAAAGCACCTGTGGAATCTCTGCCCATAGATCTCCAATTATAGCATGGTTATATAAATAAAAACTTGTATGTACTCAATGTGAATGTGTGATGCAACCTGAGCTGCTTGTGGCTGATAGCTACTGCAAATCAAATAATTTATATTTTTTCTCCTTGGGTTGCAGTGAACACTTATTTGTCATATCAAGAATTATGGAAATTTAATTACTTATATGCATACTTTTCAAGTAGTTATTTAAAGATAAAAGGTGGAAATGCACAAATGCAAACTATTAAAACAATCTAATCACACCAGATATGAATCTACGAGCTCATTTGCTGACCTCTGTAAATTAATCTTTAGCTACAAATCTATTCAACTAGTGCTAAGTACAATATTCTAATTTTGAATTCTTTCTTTTTAGATTCCTCTTGGTGTTGTTTTGGCTATTCCTCCATTCAACTATCCTGTTAACTTAGCTGTCTCTAAAATTGCACCTGCACTAATTGCGGGTAATGCCCTTGTGCTCAAGCCTCCTACTCAGGTATGTAAATTTAGGCAAAATTTTCATGTATACTACTGAGCTCAAATGCTATTGATAATCTCATCCTCCTTTTATTGACCAGGGTGCAGTGGCTGCTCTTCACATGATTCACTGTTTTCACCTTGCTGGTTTCCCCAAAGGCCTCATCAGTGCTGTCACAGGCAAAGGATCTGAAATAGGTGATTTCCTAACAATGCACCCTGGAGTGAATTGTATAAGGTGCATATCTTGTTACCACTATAAACTACGTCAACTTTGGCACCCTTTCACTTTTACCAAATCTTGTTGCTGTTCTATATTATCAGCTTTACTGGAGGTGATACTGGGGTAGCCATTTCAAAGAAAGCTGGAATGATCCCTTTGCAGATGGAACTGGGTGGGAAGGATGCATGCATTGTACTCGAGGATGCTGACCTTGATTTAGTTGCTGCAAACATCGTGAAAGGAGGTTACTCTTACAGGTCATAGGATATAGATTATGCACCATGTTTTGATCAAACTTTAATTTTTTCTTTTGAAATTATCATCTCTATTTCTTGTGGAAACCTGGAACATATTTCCAGTTTTCATTTGCTGGAAATTTTATTCTGCAAGATTCAAATTGTCTTCCTTTTGTTCACCACAGTGGTCAGAGATGCACAGCTGTTAAGGTAGTTCTAGTCATGGATTCCATCGCTGATGTTGTTGTCGAGAAGGTCAAAGCAAAAATGGCAAAATTGACTGTTGGACCGCCAGAGGAGAACTGCGACATTACTCCAGTTGTAACAGAATCTTCTGCAAATTTCATTGAGGATCTGATTATGGATGCCAAGGAGAAAGGAGCAACATTTTGCCAGGAGTTTCGCAGGGAAGGAAATCTGATCTGGCCATTGCTATTGGATCATGTTCGACCTGATATGAGAATTGCTTGGGAGGAACCATTTGGACCTGTACTGCCTGTGATTAGGATCACTAATGTTGAGGAAGGTATCCACCATTGTAATGCCAGCAACTTTGGCCTTCAGGTATGCTATTTTTCATTCCGAGGCAGGTCACAGATGACAGAGCTTTTAAGAACATAAATATACAATTTTGACTCAAGTGTTTTGGTGGCAAATAACATATGATCATAATGATGTCTAACATTAAAGCTTGCACTGAATTGGGACTAACTAGTGCTTTCTTTAGGGGTGCATCTTCACAAGAGACATCAACAAAGCAATCATGATCAGCGATGCCATGGAGACAGGGACAGTTCAGATAAATTCCGCACCAGCTCGAGGGCCTGACCATTTCCCATTCCAGGTGTTAAACCACTGCTTCTAATATGAAAATTCATATACCTTGATCATTCATATTGTTAATGTGTTTAAGTTGGGCTTGCCTCTGTTTCAGGGTCTCAAAGACAGTGGAATTGGATCACAGGGGATAACTAATAGCATCAATATGATGACAAAAATCAAGAGCACAGTTATTAACTTGCCATCTGCATCCTACACCATAGGTTGAAGGATTTTGTATATTTGTATAACTGACCATGATGATGGGGATGAGTATAAATGTCCAATAAGACTAAAATTTCTAAATTGCACGAGTTTGGGTTTGACAATCTACTAGAGTTACTGTAATTCAAGTTCATAAGCATGAGAACAGATCATGTTGGGTGGTCTCTTGATTTCATTTAACTCAGAGTTTGAATTCAATTAATCATCTAGTTAAGATTTGACACTGCTAACCAATGAGAAGATTTAGGAACAGCATGACAAGATGTAAACATGTCCCATGAGCAAAAAAAATTTACAGTTGCTCATAGTTCATGGATACTATAGCTCAGACCAACAAATGCTTGAGTCGACAAATTTACAAGTTACTGATCAAGATTGAACCTTTGTCCTTCCATTTCAACTACAACCACAATTGAATCGAGCAAGTAGAAATTCAATCTGTGACAGGAATTGCAGAAATGAATCAAAATTGCAGAATGAATGCTCATTCAAGCTGTGCAAGAATACTGCTTCACAAGACTCCTCTCTCTAATCAACTCATGTAGATCCCGAACAATTTTGAACACGGCATCTGGGCGAGCTAGCTTTAAAGCATTCTGAGACATGGCCCTGAGTTCGTCTGATTTTGGACCAAACCATTGGGCAACTATCTTTGCTATCTCTTTGGGAGATTTTGAGAACTTCCCACATCCATTAGCCACGACATACGGAACATTACCGACTTCCTGTCATCAAGACATAGACTAATTGAGTTAAAGATCTTATGTCTGCAAAAGATAACCTAAATATAGGTCAACAAGTGCATGCAAAAGATCTTAATGATGGAAAAACAATCCATTAGTTGATATCAAATCATTTCAAAAGTTTAAGATTTTTGAGACTGTGCTTGATGTGTAAATTCTATCATCCAATGTTTGAAAGTCTGATTACAGATAGCAAGTACCATATACGAAAAAGGTTTTGTGTTTTAAGCATACTAATTTCCTTAGAATTTCTTAAGATATAGGAGCATGAATTCGCATTATAAGCTTTCATGAAACAATCCTTTAACCTTGACAAACAAGGTAAGCAATTTAAGTTCTCAGGTAAACAGAGTTTCCCACCTATAATCTAAGTTCAGAATGCAATGATTGAAAATAGGGAGTGCCAGCAAGATTGAAAATCTTCCATTTAGTTGTTCATTTCTCTATGCGACAATTCTAGCACCATTTTGCCAAACACTTGACAATAATTCATTTAGAAGAGACATTATAGCAAATATGGCACAAACAGTCGTTTCTGCCAGCAAATAGAAAAAGGTCCAGCAAACTTACTTGCCCTGCGATATATCCATTCAGAATAATAGGCAGTCCACGAATCATAGCTTCTGCAATTGTTCCTGGTCCTGCCTATAGAATATACAAAATGATCAGGTGTTCCTTGGAAGAATCAGAAGAATGTGGTGAAGAAACTAATGCTGCTGAGAATTCACCTTAGTAATTATGCAGTCGCATGCACCCATGCATTCTTCCATCTTAGTAACAAAACCTTTTACCTAGAAAATTAAGAGGATTTAGAGATATTATTTGAACGTTACATGTTATATTTATCAAACTCTTATTTTGAAGTGAAATAACATAATGCGAGTAATGCATCGCACAAAAACATAGCACCGAAATACTAAGCACTAATTTTAAGTAATTTGAGTTTTCTTCCACATAATTTGTCTTTTCAAATTAGATTACATTTCCATTTTCAAAATTATGACTTAAACATGCTTATTAAACAATTCTGGTGGTTCTTTGAGTACTATTGTTTGCTGCAGCAAAAGAATGAATGATGTCAATTAACTAACACAAAAAGACCCTGATTCTGATTGATCAACCTTGAGCTTAATCCAATATTTTGAAGATGGTTTCAAAGAACTTAAGAACATAATTAACTACTACTTCTAAGTCATATTGAGAGTGAGATCAGTCTCATAGGTCAATAATTTATTTATATTACCTGAGTATACTCCAACCATCACTGCAATAGAAATTAATGTACCTGAACAGGAACCTTCCAGTCAATTGACTGCAATCTATCAGCTAGTTTTCTATTACGGCCACATATTATGAGTATCTGGCCAATAGGTTCTTCAAGATTTTCATTGTACAATGAATCACCAAGAGCTCTAGCAGTAGCCTCAATAGGACCCATTCCTTCTCCTCCTCCCATCAATAGAACAGCAGGTAAATCCTCAGCCATTCCTAACTCCTTTCTTAATTCAACCTGGTGTAAATCAAAAAGAGAAAATATATTCAAAATAAATATATAAAGCATTATCAGGCTTTTGGTAGCCAATAGCTATACCTTTGAAGATATAAACATACATTGTGGGAAGGTCAGGCTTTTAGCAGCAAATTGATGCCATCAGACACAAATAAACAATGTGATTATTAGAACAATAGTCCCACATGGACTAAATCTAGTCTTGTTTTGATAGAATATATAAGCAGTGAGACACAGCTCTTGCAATGAGTTCCTTTGTCCACCTTAACCTCTAACTTCTAACTCGATCCAAAGAGGACACCTTATTCGTCCCACAGTTGCTGCCAACCCTTCTTTCCGCCTCCCTTGTCGCTACAGCATTACCACATGATACTGTAGCTCTAATAGTGTAGATGCTCTAGTTACAATATTACACTAACTGAAGGTCTATTAATCTGATACCTCTATATTACTATTGTGATCAATCTGTTGTTAATGGAGCCGTTGTTTTATTCCTTGTGGAACAACAGTTCATCTTAACAATTCAATTTATCCTTCTCATTGTCTTGGATGACAAACTTCATCCAATGGAAGATGAATATACATCATTCTATTTTTAAAGGAATTTGAGATTAATGATTGTACAATATTTCTTCTGTTTATAAATTTTACAAATAAATCTCTCTTCGACAAGATAGTTGGTCTATGCAAGAGCAAAAGAAGTGGGAGCAATCCATTGGTCATCATTTTCAGTGACAAAGTTGTGGATGATGATTATATATATGACTAAAAAAATTTTGCCATGAAATTTGGTCACACTATTATATGATACTATAAAATACTGATTAATAACAAAAAAATTTGTCACTAATGACACATGTATGCATGGATCAATAAATACTATCATTAATAGTTTTAACTTAAAAGACTTAAAGCGATGAATATACAAAATAAATTAGTTGCCAAAAAACTTCCTTTCAATGGCTGATCAATTGTTTATGTGTTTGACAAATTATCAATTTTTATTGACAATTTTTTTTATCATTAACACACTTCTTATTGTGCAAGTTGCAATCTACATTGTCAACAATCTAGTCTTTTATGAGTGATTGTATAAGAGATGTTGTGATTACTAACAGACATTTACTCCATTAAAGTTTTTAATTTCTTGCTTTGTCTATGAGTTCTGAGTTGAGCATGATTGATACCTATTTTCTAGCTTGAGTTATAATGCTGAAAGAATTCACAAAATAACAGTCCCACATGAATTATTTTATCTCTTGTTTTCTATTACTAAATTATACAAGGTGTGCCAGCAACCTCTGATGATGAATTCCATTGCACTTCAACTATAGATATGTAAAACCTAAAAAGAGGATGATTGTTAAATGGAAAATGAAGATTTTAGTAGAAAGCACCTTCGGTCGCACTGGCTTAACAAATGAAGGGCGCACAGGAAGTCCATAGATCTTGATCTGGGAAGGCTGAAGTCCTGCTTTTAATGCCCTCTTTGCCACTTCAGAAGAAGGGCAATAGCATCTTGTTACAAGCCTATGGAACCTAAGATCACAACAAAAGTAACATAATCACATCATGAAGAAAAAGCAGTACAACAACAACAACCAAGTAACAGATGCAAATTAATAATGCTTACCATGTTGGATGGCATGTGCTTAGATCTGTCACAACAGTGGTAAAGATGATCCTCTTCAAGAGACCTCTTGCCTTCAAGATTCTAAGGGGAACATGTTGCATTAATGGATGTACACTAATAATAATATCCGGTTGGTACTTCATTAGCCCTTTTGCAACTTCTCTATGGATGAACAAAAAGTATTTAAGTTAGAGGAAAAGGAACAGGGAAAGGACAATAGAAAATTTTTGAGCTATTTTTCATATCAACTCAATCATAAAGATTAAAATTTTTTATTGATAATAAATAGTATATTTTTGGTAATAAATTTAATTCTCTTAAGGAAAACTAGATCACTTTTTAAAAAACTGGAACAAACCAAAACCTGGTACCATATACTTAGTCAAAAGTCTATCTAAAGTTCATTATGTGTAACAAATAACAACACTTGACATGTGATTAAAGTCACAAATATCCCATTGAACCTCTGAAGGACTTCATGGTGTAGTAAATTTATACAGCAGTACAAAGATTCAAATTCACTCCTTTTTTTTGTTTGACTGTCAGCATATCTTTACACAACCACTTTAAATTGAAGTGGAAAAAGGAGAGAATTGAGGTAGTATCAACACTTTTTAGCATTTTAGAACTTAAATTAATGTCACACCCATGTGAACATTGATTTTGTATTATTATTTATTACTTAAAACCAAAAAGGATCAAGTCAAGCCATGTAGCACTTGTATACCTGTTTCTATCGGATTTCATTGTTCATATGTTTACTTTGTCAAAAATATTATGATTACTACTTATTAATGTAGTCTGGCAGAGAAAAGATTCAATTCTACATGATATCTACTCAGCACTAAACGCATTGGCAGTTAAAAATCTGTTTTTTTTTTAAAAACATTTTCAAAAGAAAGAAAACAAATGTCAGGGGGAAAATACGTAGAAAACTCTCACCTAGCTATAAACGTAGAAGTTGCTGCAAAGTGTGGTTGATGCACCAAGCGAGGGGCGCTGCCGTAGTATGTCATTTTCCACAAGGCACCATGCTTCACCAAGAAGTTATAGCTCCTAGGAAGTTGGTTAAAAGGCCAGGGCGTGTGTTCTGTCCACAAATCCGTCACAAACACCTGCATCAGAATTAGGCAAGTAATGATTCTGATATACACGAACTTTTACTATGACCAGAACAAACAAGGGGGAAAAGGATCTGAGAAGACAAAACAATGCGACAATCCACTACCTGATACTCGTCCCCGAACTCCTCGTTGAAGGCAGCCTTAATGGCCTCGGCCGACGCCCTATGACCGCCACCGGTGTCACTCATCAAGATCAAAACTTTCTTCGGCTTATCGCCCTCCACCACCCCTTTCAAGGGATCTTCATCATCCTCCACCACTCCAGGGTCGTCAATGTCGACCCGGTTCTCCTCATTCGAGAGGCCGAGCGAGGCAAGCCCAATCGCGGCGCGGCGCTCGCAGTGGGTCTGCACGAACCGGTTGAACTCGCTCCAGAGTCGATGGAGCTTGGAGGGCGGCTGGGAGGCTGCGGCCGCGCAGAGCGCGGCGCCGGCGGACGGACGGCGGAGAGCGCAAGAGGAGTTGAGGCGCGCGGAAGAGTCGGTGTCAGGGAGCAGGGGAAGGAACGAGTCGAGGTGGAGGGGCAGGGGGAGAGGGAGGAGGAGGCGGAGTCGGAGGAGATTGGGGGGATCTTGAGCGACGGCAGACGGCGGCATGAGGGCAGATTGGGGGACGGCGAGTCGGAAGGAACATGGCAAGCTTTATTTTATTCGATTTACGGTGCGTGCGTTTTGCTTTTACACTGAAGAAGGATGAAATTATCGCTAAAAATTAAAAACGTGATAAAATCAAAGTTACCAAAAAAGGTAATTACCAAATCTAATTGGTTTCGATTGGAGATTTTATTTTATTTTTCCTTCTCTAAACCAATAAACTAAATCCCACTCCCTTAAATTTCCTTTTGCTTTTGTTGCAAAGCTCGACACTCATTGTGCCCCTTTTGTATTCGAAAAATATGACATTAGAATTGAAGATTTTAGAATTTTATATAATCTAATCTAAAATTGAGAAAGAAAAATATGACATTTTTCTTCTGCAAGGTAGAATCCACATAGTCTGAGTTGGATTGACCATTTGATAGATAAATAAAACTACAGTTGAAGTGGATAAAGATCTGACCCTTGAAACATAGTTGAGTTGATTACGATAAAACAAAATATAATGTCTTGAATTTCATCGAAGTCAATATAAATCTTTTTCCGTATTAGCCAATTGCAACGTCTTCTCACATATGATCGTGAACCTTTGTATTCAAAAACTATGACATTAGGATTGAAGATTTTAGAATTTGATACAATTTAAAATTGGAAAAAAGGAATTTAGTCTCCGGGATATAATTGAGTTTGTTACGACGAAACATAATAATTGAAGTAGATAAGAATCGTATCTCGATAAAGTCAAAGTAATACCTTTCTTCGCGATAATCAATTGCAATATCTCGATTTACTTCATCATACTCGTAGGGCCATCGCCACAAACTATAACTCGAGCGCAATGGAAGCTCAGGCCTTTCGCCAATCCGTTGGATTCCAAAGCTCAAAACCAGAGCCTTTTGGCGCATCAATGACGATCGAGAGAGCAAAGAGGTATGCCCTGCCTGCTCTTGGCCTGGCCTGCGAGGACTCAGACACTGTCCTGAAGAAGTACAATGGGTACTCGAATGTATTCATCGAAGCTTTCGAGGACGAAGGAGATCATGATGATGATGATACCTGGGACTCGTACAGGGAGGGTGGTGGAGACTTCCCGGCCATGGAGGACCTGCGCAAGTACGACGGCCGATTCGCCGTGAGTGGAAGCCCGCCCACATGACGCTTAGGGCAATGATTTGAGGATCCTGAGGCTCTGCCTCTGGGAATTTGCTTCGGTCACCAAGTGACGAAGGAATCGCAGGGCTGGTCGATCGACGAGATGCTTTCTTTTCATGGCTAGCCTAGCTGATGCTGTGCATTGTCCTTCTTCTTCTTCTTCCTTCTTTTCTTGTAGGTATTGTGTCGAGCACTTGGTGGGCAGGTGGGGAAGGCTGGTGGAGGGTGGGACATTGGGATCAGGAAGGTGGCCATGGCGGACGACGCTGAGAACTGCCCAAGTTTTTGGAACTGTGAGAATATTTGAATGCCACCAAGTCGTTCCTAACATTGGTCCTGAGGTATAGAGGTATAATTGAATGGGTGATTCATATTTAAAATTAATTTTAATGAAGTCTACTTTCTTCCATCGATCTAATTATAATTTTTTGATTTACCTTCTCATACATGATCGAAATCGACTGTGTAAAACCACTAAATAGCGGATTTCACTTTTACAGAAAAAAAATACGTATTAGGCATTCAAGGCCACCCGGATTTACTCCACAGCCTCGTACATCGTCCAAAAAAAAACGATTTGTGAAATTAAAAAGCTGAACAAAATAAATTCGAACCCTTAATATTAAGAACAGTAGTTAACATTCAAAGATATATTTTTCTTTTAAAATTAACTAATGAGACTAATAATTAATTAACAATGAAATTTAAGCTTCGTAAAGAGTTTTTTATTATAGAAAAAATAGTAAATTTTTACTAACTTTTATTTAGAACTATAAAAAAATTTTATTTAATCTTCTCAATATGGAACATCAAATATATAAAAATGTACTATTCTTTTCACAATCAAAAAATCTTCCTAAAAATCTCATTGTTAATTAATTATTATTGACCCCACTCACATGATTAATTTCGAAAGAAAAAATAATTTTAAATTTTCACTACTATTCCTTAAATTAAAAACCACAAACCTCAAGCACAAAATGATTCAAACTTTTTTGTTCAACTTGTTGATTTCACAAACCTCTTCAAAACCTTACATTGAAGATGCCAAGCAAACTAAGCCTAAGTTTTTGCAAAAGTTGTGCAAGAGCTTCCTCAGGGTCAATAGTATTTTTTGAAAATAAAAAAAAAATCTGAAAAAACAAAACAGATAAACTTTATGGACTATCTGGTGAGGTAGATTTTTCTATAATTAATGAGAAAAACTTGTCACCTCTTAAATTCTCCCTCCACTTTCTTTGTCTCTTCTTTTTTTTTTTTACAAAAATTAAAAGTTCATTTAAGTCTCAACATGAAGGAACAAAGAATCAAAATGGGAAAAAAAAAAAAAAAAAAGAAAGAAGCAAGAAAACAGGAGCCAGAGACAAAAATGAAGCACCAACATTCCATATTGCAAAAGGGAGGTGATAAATTAAATACATCTATATATATAACAGAGGAACAAGCAAGTTGGCTCCTTGTCTCATCTTGTTCTCTACTTCTACTCCCTTTCTTCTTCTTCCACATCCCGCGAATGCCGGTGTGGGAGATTAACAGAAGACAAACAAACTACAAGAGCTTGCACACGCAATTAATTTAAAGACCAAAACAATGAGAAAAGAAGAAGAAGAAGAAGAGTGATTGAGCCTATTAAGCCAATATCATATATTGCACACGCTCAGAGAGACAAATTTAAGGCACCTCAAGTTGCTGCTGCTTCTCTGTGTAATCTTCTTCCTCTTCTTCTTCATCATCATCTGCTTCCATCTTTGCCTGTAAAGCGAGTTGTGAGTTCTAGTATTACAAGGAGAAGAAAAAGATGCAGGAGAAAGCAAGAGTAGTATGTTATTGCAGGAAAAAGATACAACTCCTGTGAGCAGTGGTGTATTTACTCCTCTCTCTCTCTTCTGGTGTTGTGCAGTGCAGGGTTTTACTGTCACCCAACTTCCCAAATGGACAACGAGGGAGACAGTTCTTGAGGACCAAATGCACCATCATGGCTCGGTAGAATTACTTGCAGGTCCCTGCGTTGGATTACACAACCGTAATCCATTCCATTCCATTCATCCATCAACATTCGAGAATAATCAAAATCCAACAAGTTGGGTTGTGAACTGTGATGGAAAGCAACGTACGTATTCTCTTCCCCCGGGTTTCACGTACACAATAACACCAATCGGGTGGATCAACCCTCCTCCTGTCCTGTGACGCCAAAGCCACCGGCGTACAACTCGCAGCATATATACAACTCAGAATCTGAAACAAAAACAAAAGAAAAGACAGCAGCAACTCACACATTTCAGTAAATATAAGTAAACATCTTTTTATTAGAACTATACGATTAATTACTATTAGCATTTCTGGGGTTTATGACAAGTACGGCAACAAATTCAAATTGCAAACAGCTGACACATGTAATTAAAATAATATCGCATGCAAATTAATTAAATTTTGGAAAATGACTTGAGCTGCAGAGGCAGCAGACTGCAGTGTCCTCCCATGTGTCACAAACCAACAACACAACACTATAATTATTTTTCATCATCTCTATATATCCCTGTCTAATGGACCACCATTTATCATTGCTATCAGTGTTATTAATATTAAGCAATATTAATTACCATATATTAATTACTATACATACAGTATAATCCGTGCTTAACAACTTTCTCATATAGTGAAGAAATTAATAAATTTGTTAGGCATCTCAAAGAGTTGGGTTGCTTCATTGTGTGCTTGAAGATTTCAGGTGGCCCATTCAAGATTAATAGCAGATAGGAACATGGTCCATCACCATGGCCATCAATCACCATTGGAGGTGTCCTTACTGTGCATTTATGACTCGACAAGATGAAGATTAAAGCAACAGCAACAGCTTACCTTCCCTACTAATGTAGTTGATCATCTGCACAACCATCAACTTAATTTGAACATGTAAATTCAATCAATGAACCAAATTATTTTGTGCTCTAATTGGATGGTTTAAATTCAGGCAGATCAGATCCTTCATCCAAGTCCACTGCTGCAATTTAATTACTACATCTGCTTTCTAGGAGAGGATACACTACAACTATTGGCAAAAGAACAAAAAGAAATGGAAAAAATCAAGTAAACAATATGCAATATAACTATTGGCTGATCATTTATTTATTTTTCTTGGGAAAGATGGGACAGTGTGCAGCTGTTGAAGGCAGCTGGTGAAGTGATGCAAATTTGTATGCAAGATCCAAGAAGCCGTGATATCATTTCAATGGACCACTATTAAATATTACTGGTAAAGTGGGCAGATCAAAATGTGACTTCTATTATTCATTGGAAGGGTTCATTGTCTCAACTTAACCAAAGGTGTTGCGTGGTTCGGTCCAGAGTTTGTTAGAATCATGCAATTCAATTTACATATTGAAAGAAAAGAAGGAGAAGCCTGACACAATTTGAAAACAAGTAAAAGAAACAACACAAACGGGACGGTTGCTCAGTCTTCAAGCAAGTCATAAATGCATAAGCATTGGATCTGAAGCTAATTACAGTCTTAATTTATTAAATAAGGCCATAAGGGGTTCTTACAACACCCTTAGTTGCTTACGAATAATTAAATGATAATTCTAAATGTAGGTATTGCACAGGTTTCAATTGGCTTTTAAGAAGAAAATTGATTTTTGGTACAAATTGTAGGTGCTGGTTAAGTTGTTTCAGTTGCTAAAGGCTCATGATGGCACTATTTCATTGAATACAAAAAATGACTCCTAGAATGTAGACATTAAAGAGGGATAAGACTTGAGGACCATATCTACAAATATCTTATAATAAATTCTAACTATGACACATTAAACAAATTGTAGGACTAATTGCAATTGCCTCCGGAGCATAATTGAGTTGATTAGTGCGAGGCAGATTTACTCGAATCTAAGCCGTAATGTCCTCTCCCGTAGTAACCAACTGCAGCTTCTCGATTTACCTCCGCACAGATGGTCATGATTGAACCGTGTGGGGCCGCTGAGGTGTGTTGAAGAAAGACTAATTGCAATTGAATTATAACACTTTGTTGCAATTGAATTGTAACAACTATTCTATTTTTTAGCTAGGTATCTAAGCTTACGTCCGATTAATCCTAGGGTGAACAGCCTGACCCTACAGACCAGCCACCTAGTAAATCTGAAAAGTGAAGATGGATCTTGGGGAGCGGCCTAGCAGCACGAGTGGTTTAAGCACCACGGGCATACGATAGTGCCCTATATGGGAATCAAACTCTCGTTGCATGAATTTATTTTGCCCTTCCGCTAGCCATCTCACCGTGCCTCGGGGCTTGTATTGTAGCACCTGTGCAAATTAGGGGGGAAATGGAAACATATGATAAAAAATGGAAAAAAAAAAACATTATTGCTTTAAAACATTGGTGCTCTAAATAAAGTCGTCTTCACTAGTTCTTTCGTAAAAGGAATTTTTATATATGACATTTACAATATAAAGGACTAAACTTAACCGTCGTGGTTAATGATTGTTGAGTTAAAAAGGTGACAAGGGTTACTTCTCTTGGATTAATCATCACTAATTTAAACAAAATAACATTCTTCAAATCTAATTTAGGGGTTTTAACCTTAACTTCTATTTCTCTTACCTTAATTTCTATTCACTTATGATTTTAATAGCACATGATTTTTTGGGGGGAATAGATCTTGAATTTCTTTCAATTTAAGATGGTCAATAACGATTTCTCATGCTATTGCAAAATCATAAGGATTTAACCCTACATGTTGACTTGAATTATAAATCAACTAACACGATCTACGGACAAATACTAAACATTTGAATATCTTCCACCTAGAATAGTTAGTTGGACAAAAATCAAAAGGATGCCCATCATTTGCAAAACCGACAAATGGACCCCATTTCCAATTAAAGTCAAATGGACGCCTCATTTAACATGAACGGTCTAAAATATCCTTGCATTATCTGATCACTCGGCCGTGTAAAAACTAGCATGCAGCTTTTATAACGTGTAAAACCTAATTGCTAGCTTCTACATAGTATAGAAGCTACATGCTAGTTTCTACAAGGTGCAGAACATACATGCTAATTTCTACATGACCGATCATGATCAAACAATATTCATTTGAAATGTAATAAGAGTAATAGAGTTCCAATCGATTGTTTTACTCATTAAAATATTATTTTAATCAAGTTATCACTTAGAGAAGTAAAATCAAAATGATATAAAATTACTGTTGTAGAAGTTAATTGCTAGCTTTTACATGTGTTCATTTGAAATATAATGAGTGTCATAAAGTCCCCATCGGTTATTTTGTTCGTTGAAATGTTATTTTAATCAAATTATCACTCAGAGAAATAAAATCATTGTTATAGAAGCTAACAACTAACTTCTACACATTGTAGAAGCTTTCTACATGGTATAGAAGCTACATGTTAGCTTCTACATGGTCGAGTGATCAAATAATGCAATGATACTTTGGACCATTCACGTTAAATGAGACACCCTTTTGACTTTAATTAAAAATGGAGCACCCATATGGAATGATTTTGCAAATGATGGCCCCTCTTTTGATTTTTGTTTCCCTAGTTATTTTGAGATCTTTAGCATCTTGATTTTAACTTGAATTTTGAGTTCGTAAGCTAATATTAAATTTTGTTGTTTCTCATCATCATGTAAACTAATTTGAAAATTAACTCGTGAGTTAAAATTCCAAATCATACAAAGAATAACATGCAGAAGACCTCTTAACGGCCATCTTGGACTGAAATGAAGGAACCATATTTGTAAGAGGATTGCAAAGTAGTTCATCTTTCAATTTTAGAAAGAACCTAAAAAAGATAATCCCAGGTCATCTTATTTGTAAGAGGATTGCAAAGTAGTTCATCTTTCAATTTTAGAAAGAACCTAAAAATTAGAGTGCGAGTGAATAAAGAGGAAAATCAATACTAGAGCACGATTTCAGTAAAACCAAATACAAATATTCTGTGAAGGAAAAAAGAATAAATAGATCTCTACAACTTAGGCATGGACTTCCAACTCAAAAGTCGAGGTTACTCCACGACGATGGCAACTAAATCCACCCTATAATTTCTCTCATGTTTTCCCTGGCTCGAGTAATCTACTATTTTCCCATTAATGAAGCATGAAACACAAGGTATGGGAAATCCAGCGGCCCCTCTAAAGTCTAAAACTAGTGCCTGATCACCTCCCTTTCTTCCGGCACAAATCACGATTTCCACTCTATTCCTTTGACAAACTTCCATTTTAATTCAACGCAGACACTGATGATTGAGGAGGACAGGAAGCAACTATCTATGCTTGTGCAAGACAAAACAGATCATGAAACTGGCATGCAAAGTCAAATGGAAGCCGAAGGAGAAGCTTTGTATGGATATGAACTAAAACTCTTCTGCCCTCTGCAAACCGAAAGGAGATCAAACATGGGCTTCTGAAATCTTTATGCAGTCTCTCTGTTCCTTTTAAATCTTTATTGTGATGCTCTCATCATCAGATTCATTTATTTCTGTGACACCATCACCTGACACCACCATTCATTTCTCCACCACCATCTATCCATTTTGACCTCAACTAACAGCTTCTTCTCTTCTTCTTCCTCCATTACTGCCAGAGTCGTTATCTGCGTCTCTCTCCTGTATATACGTTCCTAACCAGCCATGCTCCTGCTGCCGCATCAATCCATGGCGAGGAGGAGTTTGCTTTCGACTCCTCCTCCTCCTCCTCCTCTGGTAGATTTTGGTGGCAGGATCACCCCCAGCATCCTTTTGATCATAGTAATCTTGGCCATCATCTTCTTCGTCTCCGGTCTGCTTCACCTCTTCGTGAGGTACTTCCTGAGGCCCAGCAACAGGGACCCGGACGAAACGGAGCATGCCACGGCCTTCCAGGGCGAGCTGCAGCAGCTCTTCCACCTCCACGACGCCGGCGTCGACCAATCCTTTATTGACGCCCTCCCCATCTTCCAGTACAAGTCCATCGCCAGCGTCAAGGACCCTTTCGACTGCGCCGTCTGCCTTTGCGAGTTCGAGGCAGACGACAAGCTCCGGCTTCTCCCCAAGTGTAGCCACGCGTTCCACATCCAGTGCATCGACGTCTGGCTTTTGTCCCACTCCACTTGCCCGCTGTGCAGGGCGAGTCTCCTCCATGACTTGTCGCCCGGACATAGCAGCAGCCCCATGTTGCTCGTTCTTGAATCCGGCGGGGAGAGCAGCTCCAGGGAGAATGATTTTAATTCTCAGAGAAGGGAATCCGTCTCAATTGATGATGTTGGCGATGAAACTGCGGCGAAGGCGGAGGAGATCGATGTGGCTGTGAAGCTTGGAAAATTCAGGAGCGTGGAGATTAGCAGAAGTGGAACCCAAGGAGGAGGCGGCGGCGGCGGCAGCAGCAGCAGGGAAGTGGACCAAAGGAGGTGTTTTTCCATGGGGCCGTACGAATACATGATGGAGGAAAGGTCTACTCTCAGGGTTTCCATCAAGCCAGTCAAGAGCTCGGCGAGCTTCAAGAAGCCCGGGGGCCGAAGCACGAGGTCGGAGTACGACTGCAACTCCAGAAGAGATGGATTCAATGGCTTCGATGCGGCGGTAAACTCAAGAGGCGATGAACAGCATGCTCACAAGTTGCATGATGGTTTGCCGAAAAGAGAGAGCTTCTCAGTGTCCAAGATATGGCTGCGGCAGAGAAAGGAGGAAGCGGAAACAAGGAGGGCAGTGTCATTTAGACTGCCTGCGATTCAAAGTGGAAAAGCAGACCTGAAGCTGAAGCAGAGCAGCAGCCCATCGGCCATGGCTGACCTCGATGATTCCAATTGGTGGAGTAAGAACGTGAGTGAACTGGAATTGGATTCAGATGTGGAGGCTGGTGGCTTCCACGATGGAGCAGTGTCAAGGGTAGATGAAACACCTTCATTTGCAAGAAGAACTCTGCTCTGGATTACAGGGAAGCAGAACAAGGTAGATAATTGCGTTTGATTTGATTGGCATTTCTGTTCTTGATCTGGTTCTCTGAACTGCTACATCTAGAGAAAAATGTTGGTGTAAAGATGGCCATGAAGTATAGATCAATTTATTTACAGTTCTTTCATTTCTGATCTCCTTCTTGCTTCGAGATTTATCAGTTTCATTCTTCCATCTTGGTCAAAGTGTTCTGATTCCTACATAAACCTAAGAAAGGACCAAAGAAAAGAGAGAAATATTTTTTTCAATGCTGTGTTTATTTGTGCTACCAAATCATACTGTTTAAGCCTTATTTTTGTGAATATAATAAAATATACCCGAATTTTCATGATCCCACATATACAATCAATTATGATCCAACACCAAAAAGGAGGCAGATAGGTTAAATACTCGACGTTATCTCATATTTAGTGAAATAGCATTCTTATTATCCTTATCAGTTTTTTCATTATTTGCTCGGTAATTAGAGTTTTAACAGCTTACCTCAAGATCAGAACATGTTAAGCCTTTAGCCCGACTAGATCACGATCAGCTGCAAAAGAGACGAACTGATTCAGTGACTTATATACAATAAATAATTCCTCATAATTCATTCAAAATGATGACAACACAAAGTAAAAAAAAAATCAAAATATTAAATTATGGACTAGATTGAATGCAGAACAATGACCAAATAGTTCAATTACACTTGGAATTATTAATAAGAGGAGAGTGGTTGAGTTATGGTGAAGTGGGTGCAGTGTAATATTTAAATCCATCGACACATGCTTTGTTTGCTATCTCACGGTGTTTCCTCTTTCTGCTCTCTGGAGCAGGAAGAAAGACTTATTTTCTTAAGGCAACCATGCTTTTGCCACCGAAAATAAGATGCCTTTAGACTGAGAGCATCTACAAGCTAGTAAAGTAGCAAAAGTGCATGATATAGGAGAAACTTCCATGAAACCTTTTAACTTGCTTTCACATTGAGTTGATAAAGAAAAGAAGTTGCACTTACCATTAAAGTTCAGTTGCTTTTAACTGCATATGTTGGCGAGCAAGGAACACGGAGTGCAACTGAGGTTTCAGCATGGTTTGGTTAATAAAAGAACAAATTGACACCAATCTTAGTTCTTTCCTTGGCGCTCCGTTGTTAATCCTATGTAGAACTTTTGCTCAACCAAAATGCCTTAAGCATGCATTTGACGAAGGCTTCATTTCTGATCTGCTAATGGATTCAACAAGATATTAAGATATGCAATCATTCAGATTGAATTGAGAGTTTCAGCACACCTATGTGACTTGCGGTTTTACCAAGTCTCAAAAGCCTATTAGAGGATAGGATTGCCTTCTTGCCAATGAGAGACTGAACTCCTTAAAATGATTCAAAGAGTGGCAGCAAACCTTTGGAAGCTCCGTAGACTACATTTATTTGGGGAGTGAAAATAGATTGACATGCAGAAATAAACAAGGAACGAATTGTGGACAGAAGAATTTTTTTTCTCTTGTTTGTGTCTTTACTTCATCTTGGGAAATAAAAGAGCAAGAAGGAAAATGAAATGATGATATTGGCCTAGCTATTGTTTGTATGGAACAAGGAAGCATGGTAAATGCAGAATGATAATTATACCTTTGCATGCAAAGATTTTACCATTTGAAAAGATGAGTTGAGCCAACCCAGTGAACAATATCGAACCATTGGGCAAGTCATGTTGATCGGATTGACCAAGCATAGATCAACAATGCTTCTCAATTTGATGGGAGCACAAAAGTTAATTGAGTTAACCCATCATATTGGGTGAACTAGACAGGTCAGATTGGCTAATTGAATAAGATTGATCTGATCAAGCCAACCCCAAAGGCTAAATAGATGTTACATCAAAATGTATACAGGGAACTAGAATAAGCACTTCAACTGCAAGTTTAGGTGCAGAGAAGAGGACTAAAACGGCTTTGAGAATATCATCAGAATAATCAACTGAGAGGGATGCCAAAATAATAAATCAGAAAGACATTGAATCAGCACAAGAAACCTGAAGAAAAACAAGGTTGATGACCGATGATAGCCATCAGTAACAAAAGAGAAATTGATTATTACATGATAAATTAGAATTATTTAAATCGTTCTAATTTAAATTGACTGATTCTCTGGATTACTAACCTCAAAACCTATGAATCTGTGATCACTGACTATATTCATTCACAGTCCTCAAAACCTATGAATCTGTGATCACTGACTATATTCATTCACAGTTAGAGTGGGGGGGGGGGGGGGGGGGGGGGGGGGGGGGGGGGGGGGGGGGGGGGTGGAATCTGACCTCATGTATGTTTCAGACAAATCCACTACTGATACTACACTGATGACACATGGTTGAAGAGTTGCAAAGATTCTGATCTCACTCTCTGTATCCATGACTAATTAATTTTTCTACTTGGTATTTTAGAATATAATTTAGATAAGATTATTATATTGTGTTATATTTGATGAGATTACTGATAGTTCACTTGGTTTTGAAATTTAGGCTAGGTTACTTGTATGGATAACTAGAAGGGAAAGGAGAAGAAGAAGCAAAAGCAACACAAGAATGCATATGAGAGACTCTGATCTATGTACAATTGATTTTAGTAACACTTTTCCTCTCCCTCCTCTTATCTTTCAACCTAAGTAAACCAAGCTAAGGACACAGAACTTAGATAAGGATATAGGTCCTATTTGGTTAGATCATTCTTCAACATGATTTTTCCTCATTAAAAAAATGGCAAATACCCTTACAACTGTATTATTTCATAAATTTACCACTTCAAATTTTAGTTTTGCAAATATACTAATATGAAATTTCAAGAAAAAAAATATGAAATGCCTTTGAATTTGATCAATATTTTTACTTATTTTTATCAATACATGCTATAGTACATTTTATAGTGGTAACATGTAGTTGCTCCAATGAATTAAAGATCAACTTGACATCAAATTTATGAAATACATATATAAAGGTCTTACTATACAACAAAGGAAGCTGCAGCTGATCTCTTTCACAATCTCCCTTTTCCATTCGTATCATCCCATGATCATAATTCATCACAAGAACAAGGATTAGCAACCAATCATGTCAATAGTCTTGTCAAGATGCCCTAGAAAAGCAAATTTTATAAAACTATTATTGAAAAGCAAGTAGAATTTTTAATCATCTAGCATTTCCTGATACAAAATCCAACAAATTAAATAGCAAGAATATCATCAAACCCTAGCATTACCTCCCTTTGGAAAGTCCGAAAGAAAGAAGCTTCATCCCTTTCACTAACACCTCTTGTGAGATTCACGGCGGCTGAACACCGGCAGAATGCGAATCGAGTCCCACCGCGATGTCTGGAGATGGCGGAGGCACGATCTCGTCATCTCGGCTCCGCCTCCGCCATCGCCACCGGCCGAAACCTTAACCATCCACCCGTTATGTGCCGATGTGATTCCGGCGTGTAATCGGAGTAGTACTTATAGTTAGTTATTTGGGCCAGGCGATTTAGCGGCCCAATAAGTGGCTTCTATTGGGCTTTCTGGGCCCGTATTTGTCCCATAACATATCATTAATATTAATCAACAAAAACAATTAACATAAACAAAACGTTAACAGCATATGAAAACCATTGCAGTATTATTAATTGCGAATTTACACGCATTGTTCTTAGTTTTGATTCTTGGCTAAGCCGAGACAATATTCTTTTCCGTAAAATTATAATTTCTCGATTTACCTTAAAGTAGCAGATTCTGAGGAGTATATATCAAATTAACCCTATTCCATATTCTTGAATCATGGAGTGATTTGCCGTAGTTAAATTGTTTGCTTCCTGAAAGCTATGAAGTTCCCTGTAGCAGCTCAAGTCAGGTAGCTGACACCCAACCAAGTCCTGCAGCTCGCCTGAGCTTGCACCGGAAGGCGAGTGAAACTCTAACGCCGGCGAGAGAAACCCTGCAACATCAAAAGAGTCTTGTCGTCGTCGTCGTTCTTCGTTCTGATGAACTAGAGTTGTGGCGGCCGCATCATGGCTTACTGGAACATGGTGTTTGGGCCATAGCACAGGGTTGTTGTAGAAGGTCAAGGGGCTGCTGTGTGAGCCTTGGAGCTGCAAGAGCTGCATCCTCTCCATGGCCGACACGCTGAGGCTTTCACTAGGCTCTCGATCGCCATGACGAAGAGCCCGAGATTGTGACGATGAGGATGAGGATGAGGATGATG
Organism: Curcuma longa; assembly: GCF_044706935.1. Taxonomy (NCBI): domain Eukaryota; kingdom Viridiplantae; phylum Streptophyta; class Magnoliopsida; order Zingiberales; family Zingiberaceae; genus Curcuma; species Curcuma longa. The sequence continues at coordinate 5,178,964 of NC_133862.1, read as the reverse complement.
ATGATTCAGTTCCCTTGCCGAGTAGCTTCTTCTTCAGCCTCGTGTTCCAGTAGTTCTTGATGTCGTTGTCCGTTCGTCCAGGCAGCTGCGCTGCCATTATCGACCACCTGATCAAGGAAAAACTTCTCCCGATGAACACATTAAAGAGAAGATGGCAGATTCAAATTTAGTTCATATGTGATCTAATACCTGCTTCCTATACTTATGTAAAGGCTACAAATGATTTGATCTTCTTCTTCTGTAAAGCCACCATGTTTGATGTTTGGTCTTAAATAATTTAGCCATCTAAGCCTGCAACTTTTCCCACACCTCTTTAACCCTACACACATGCAAAAATTATCATTAATGCATTGCATTAAAAGTAGAAGGAAAAAAAATTACTTGATAATAAAAGAAATCTACACTCACCGATCTTATGAGGAAGTGCAATCCAATTTCCACCAGTTCCATGCTGTTCGATGTAGGCTTTCAGCTTGGCATCCTCCTCAGGCGACCAAGGCCCCTTCTTAACATTTTCTTTGTCGCAACAAGGAGCTCTTCCCATCTCTTCCAATTTCTTTTCACTTAAAACGATGGAGGGCGAGCAAGGATCAAACTGATTTATAGGAAGGAAGTAATTAATTAAGTAAAAGGTGTGTGATGCTTAGGGTTTGCTTTAAATTAATTAGTCATTGAACTTTTGACAACTATATTATTTTTTAAGTTAAAAAAAAATCTTATACAGATTTGAAAAGTCAATTATGCAAAATCTAGCACTTTTGGTTTATATATATTATAATGGATGTGCTAAGTAATTTGATGCATGGTTAAGTATTAGCTCAAGGAATGAAGTGATAAAAGTCTACTTAGTGGAAGTAGCTAGGGTTGTCAATGAATTAAAGTGGAAGATCTAGAGAAAAAATATTGCTAATCTCTCTACCTTTAAACTCTTGCATTTGACCTTGGTGGCAACTTTGCAAAGATAAAAATAATCAAATATATAATTGTTTCAATGATCAGATAACATAAATAAAGCATGGGTAGTCTTCTCCTTGTCCTTGTCTATAAACTTAGAATCTCATGGGGGATAGCTTAAAGATGAGGTAGTTTTTGTAGGTTTGATGAATGCATCAAAAATGTTAATTTTAATTGAGGCCCTTTGATGAATTTAAACACTGATGATATATTAATCATATATGCACACTAGCATGATACAATACAATATATGATCTTGTCATACATCTTCTTAATCAGATCTATAGAGAGAGCGAGAGAGCCAAAAACAAAGAGGGATTTGGTGTGTCAACGTAACCTTTTGACTTTTGGAATTTCTATAAGCAAGTTTCCTTTCTTCCTTAATTATAAGCATTGATTGAACAGGGCAGGTGGTAAAGATAATTGAAGTCAATTCGAGCTTTCACAAGATAACTAAACATCAATCTATTAGTTTCTAATTAATTATATATAATGATCACAAGATAATTAATTAAGCTTTTCTGGAGCTGATGTTATAAGATCAATTGTGAATTATTTCATCAAGAGTGATGGATTAAAGAGATGGTTAGGATCATTATTGTTGGAGTAGAAGTGACCTAACACCTCCTCCATCATTTCATAATCTAACCCCTTGAAATATGGAACTAATTAATGTTTACTTGAGAGTAGGTCTTGCGACTTTAGGATTATTTGCAACTATCGATCATTGTACTTGTGTTAGAATTTGTGCTAGACTTAAGGACTAAAATAGAAACTGATTTTATTATCTAGATCTCCCTATTAATAAGGCATCAATTAAGGAGTTGAAAAGGGCATGGATTAGGTTAATTAGGTAGTTAATTAATGAGAGTAGCTAGTGGAGATTTTTTATTGATTCGATGTTAAGCAGCAGGTGGATGGCTGTTGCTCACGAAGGAATCACCTAATTCATCCATTATTGTCAAAGCAATGAGTTGAACAGATTGCTCGAGTTCCATTATTGTCAAAGACATTGAACTCTATATGATTATGCCATGTCAATCAGATTGCTCGAGTTCTGTTACATTTTATGAACATTTTTGATCAAGTTCTGTTACATTTTATGATCAGAAAGTGTTACAATCTGGACAATCTAGACAACAACATACCAAGGCATGAAATTAATGCTCAGTTCCATGTAAAATGATCGAGCACTGTGTTCAGTTTATACTCCATGTTATCACTATTTACTGGCTTTAATTTGTTTCAACTGTCAAGCACTGGTTCAGTTTATCACTGCCTTTTGTTTCAGCTTCCCACACAGTTTCTGATTAGTTTAATTTTATTCACTGATGTAGGGGATCCTGATTAGTTTAATTTTATATGATAAGAAAAGTCAAGAAGCGGACCAATGTGTCAAGTCAGAAAGTCAATAGTCAATTTTAGGTGGACTAACGCCTCCATCCCTATTTATATCCTCTCGGTCATCCCAACTTCGACTATCTCAGTCTCTCGATCTCCTTCTCATCCATCCCAACCTCGACCATTTCGGTCTCTAGGTCATCCCGATCTCGACTATCTTGGCCTTTCGGTCTCCTTCTCGACCATCCTGATCTCGACCATCTCGATTTCTCGATTTCCCTTTTGGCCATCTCGACCTCGACTATCTCGGTCTTTCGGTCTCAGCCACCTTGGCCACTCCATCTTTCTCGGCCTATTGGCCATCCTGGCCCCAGAAGCTGCCAAAATCCCTTAAAGGTGCGAGCCCTATATATCAAAGGATTAGGACAATTACGAGGTTGTCAGGTCTGGTCTCCCAGATCCCTTCATGTCTGAAATTTGAAAGGGTAGTCGGATCAGATCACACACACAATCAAAAAGTAAGAATAATCAATACTGCTAAACCACATGACGATTACGAAGTTAGCAAGCTCGGTCCCCCAGATACCTCATATCGGGGGTCATCTGTTAACAATCGTCAGAACCTATCCCCTCGGCCCCGACAGAGGTTTGCTCCTAGACCGATGTGGATATTTCTTCTTGTAAGTATATAAACTCTCCTGCAGATATGAAAATCTCTCCGCAACTTGAGCAACTTCATATACTACTACTTCTTCTTCTTTCTCTTGGACCAAGACTGACTTGAGCGTCGGAGTGGCCTAGTGAGAATCTCCGGCACCCAACTTATTCGTTTGTTCAACTTCTTCTCAGGTCCCAAAGCAACCGTGCTGAATTAGAGGTTTATTGACTGATGATTTGATCATCCATAATATCCAATCGGAATATTCACATTTATCAGTGATTTCTGTTTTAGTACTGAATTGCGTATCAATTTCAATGTTTCTTGTTCTTACGGTAGATTTATCTGTTTCTGTTCAAAATTTATAGTTTATCAGATAGATATTCAGAAACGGGGACTGCCTTTGATACTATGTTCAAAATTATCAGTTATTGTAAGTGTTGAGAATAAGAAACATATAATCTCATTCGACCTCGATGAGTTGAACATTAGATCCTCACTTCACAAATATGAAGCCACAAATCACTTGAAAAGAAAAGATCAATTCAGGATCAGATCGACATCTTCACACGAACAAGTTCACAAATAGAATTTGGCAAACAACAAACACAATTTGCCAATAAGTATATATCTCACTTTTTGAAGTCAACCCGAGCTTTTTAAAGTCAACTGTCAACCAAGTCGTGATTACGCCTCTCCAAGATTCCCAGTGTTCTCCACCAAGTAAACTGTTACGTTATCTTTTCCTCATTAAATCCTGCTTCAGCTTTTCCACACTTCCATCACATCATGACGTGCTTATCCCAACTGTTATTATTGATTTGTCTGCTTGCTCCATCTCTATTCAGATCATCTTCTTCCTCTCCATTCTTCTTGCTTCTTCACACAGTAACTGTCTCTAGTTCTCCCTCTTTGGTCCCCGATCCACTTCTTCTTTTATATGAATTCAGATTAAATATTTTTAGGGGCGTCTTCTATTCGAGTACGAAGCTTGCATGCATCTCTTGTTGTTTCTTCCCTCCTGTAGAATCAAATCTCGCTAATTTAGATTTTTTTGTTTAGTCGTTGATTATTTTTTCAGGGGCTTGTTTATACATGGGCTGCTCCAACTCGTGTCAGCTGGCGGCGCCGCCGCCGGGCTGCGTGCGGGTGGTCCACGCCACCGGCCGCGTGGTTGATTTGCCGGCGCCGGTGACGGCAGGCGAGCTCACCGGGCGTCCCCCCGCGCACGTGCTCGTCTCCGCTGCCCGCCTAGCCGCATTAGGATCGGAGCGCCTCCTCCCCGGAGAGCGCCTGGCGGTCGGCGGCGTCTACTTCCTCCTCCCCCACGCGCTCCTCCGCGACGAGGCGTCGATCGTCGACCTCGCCACGCACATGGGCCGCCTCCTCGCCGCTGCCAAACGGGCGGGACCGGTTGTGGGCCCCCGTAAAGTACAGCCGCGGGCCCCTGTATGGAGACCGGTGCTGGATCAGATCGAGGAGACGAACTATTGAGAACGACCGATGGAGATAAGATCGGAGCGGACGGTTGAGATTGGAGGACCAGAAATGCCATGAAAAGCTTGTAATGTCCATTAATTGATTGGCAAATATGTACTCTGCTCAAATTTCAGTTCAATGTTACTGCAATGATAGTTGTTCCTATTGAGATCGTCTTCTGGATGAGTCGTGGCCATCGAGTTTGAAAGTGGATGGTCAAGGCAAGACCCACAAATAGAAAAGGAAAACGCTGATGGATTTTGACATGTTACTAAGGTCTGTACAGCAAGAGAGGAATACGTGAGAACGAAAATCAAGAGTGCCCTATAATTCTTTGACGTTCAAATTAATTTTTTTTATTGAAAAGGAAAGGGATATGAGAGAGAAGGAGAGTATGTCTATCAGCAGTCGTGTGTGAGCGTGCATACTTGTCTTCACGGGATGGAGGGTAAGATATATAGAGATCCGTAGAGGCACCTAGAAATAATGAGAACATGCTCTATCTCAATTATGAATAATATCCTTAAATAAAAATTCTATTAGAGGAGATGTCCCATCTGAGTAAGGAAAACATCTTTTCACCATCGTAGTAGCGAAAGATCATGTCATTCATCTTGATACGACATCATCATGCTGCATTAATAAGGGACTGAGTTAACCACCATGTCACGTGATTGTCTATATCCTTCTGGCGACGATTTGCCTAGCCAATTAGGGAATTGAGCAGAGCGGAGTTGATTGAGCATCAAGTAGAGTACTGAGTAGAACATGATCAATAGAAGGAGCATGAGCCGAGGTCAATTGGGGCCGAGACGAAATATAATCGAGAGTAGTCTGGCATCGGAGTTGAAGTCAGATATAGGACCGGAGGTAAACCTTGAGAGAGGTCGAGTGTGAGATTCCGAACTGGGCCTAACTCCGAGACTGGTATTTGACCCCTAAGCTGCTTCCTGAGTCGAACTGATGCACCTAAGTTGAGTGAAATACTGGACCGGGATGGTCGAGTTGGGATATAGGACCAAACCAGTCAATCTGGAAATTATACTTTCTGGCTGATGTGTCATCTTTTTATACCGGATCTTGACTTTCTGGACCAGATCATACCGACCCATAACAATAGTTATGATAAAATTTGAACCCACAGCGACCATATGGGATCACGAAAAAAAAAAATCAGATCAAATTGAATCTTTCACACAGTTAGCATTTACCAAAATTCTCGACACGAGCATTCCCCATCTTTGAAATGGTGAAACCTCACATTATCCCTCACAACAATCTCCCTTTCCACAGCCCTTGATGCAAGTCGCATCACCAAATGACAATCGTCGCAAATCCTAAGGTTCTTCGATATCCTCATTGTGTCTCCTGCAGAGGTCGTCACCAAGCCAAATGCCAATGCCAACTTCTCGCTGTGACCCTTCAACAGCCTTTCTTTCTCTTCATCCTTAACATCATAAACAACAGAACTCAAAACGGGCACATAACCTTGTAGCTTCAACATGCACAACAGCTTCTCTAATGCATCCTTTATCTGGTGAATTCTCGGGTGGGAATTGTCCCCTGCAAAAAACTCATGGACTGCACCATCTTCATCTTCTGTCCAGCTTGCTGAAGGATTTTTCCTCAGCCCCCTCGCTCTCATCAGTCTCCGAACCTTCGACACCTCATCCCACATCCCTGCAGATGAATATATATTCGAAAGCAACACGTAGTTGCCGACTCCATCAGGCTCCAGCTCAAATATATGATCGGCGGCAATCGTAGCTATCTCTGTCTTTCCATGGATCCGACAGGCACTGAGCAATGCACCCCAGACACCACCATGCGGCTTTATTGGCATAGACCTCGCTAGATCAAGTGCTTCTTCGACTAGCCCAGCACGCCCCAACAGATCGACCATGCATGTGTAATGATCAGCAGAAGGAACGATGCCATACTCATCCTTCATCATCCTGAAGTAGCGTCGACCTTCCTCCACCATCCCAGTATAGCTAAAAGCTGTGAGGAGGCCGATGAATGTGACATGGTTTGGTTTCACGTTCGTCTCGCCTACCATTTCTTTAAACAATGAAATGGCTTCTGAAGCTCTTCCATATGCAGCGAGTCCAGCGATCATTGCACTGTAGGTGTAAACATTCCGGTCTGTCATTTTATCAAACACCCGACGGGCCTCATCGATCAGCCCACATTTGGCATGCATGTCCACCATTGCAGATCCCACCAAAAGGTTCTGGTCGAGCCCAAGCTTCTCCACAATATCCCGAAGCCAAAGTGCGTGTTTTGCAGCACCCAACTGAGCGATGGCAGAAATGGCGCCGACCAAGGAAACCTCGTCCATAACTACGTCCGCTGCTCGCATTCTCTCGAATGCCAGCAGCGCCTCTTTAGGCATCGCATTCTGGGCGTACCCTGTGATCATTGCAGTCCATGCCACTACGTCCTTCACAGGAGATGCCTCGAACAACCCTCGTGCAGAAGAAAGGTCGCCGCTTTTGGTGTAAGCCACAATCAACGAAGTCCAAGAGATAGCGTCTCGAACGGACATTTCGTCGAACACCCTTCGAGCGGCGGCTATGTCGGAGCATCCCACGTACATGGAGATGAGAGTGTTCCGGACGAAAAGGTCGGCGTCGAAACCGCCGATGAAGATGGCTTGGGCGTGAATCTGGCGGCCGCTGGAGAGGGATTCTTGGGAGGTGGCGAATTTGAGTAGGGCGGAGAAAGTGAAGGAGAGGGGAGGCATCGGGGGCCAGCTACGGCGCATGAGTGAGTAGAGGCGGAGGGGATGGTGGTCGGAGTGGCAGGGGTCGAGGAGTGCGGCGGAGCGGATAACCGAGTTCCATAGGAAGGAGTTGGGGCGGGGGACGAGGGAGAAGATGAGGAAGGGGTAAGGGTGGAGGGGGACGCGATAATCGGAGAGGCGGCGGATGAGCTTGGTGACGAGGAAGCATCTGTGGTGGAGGCCAAGGCGGAGGAGAGCGGCGTGGGCGGCACGGAGGTGGCGGGGGCCGGCGGCAGCGTCGATGGCGGCGACGAGGAGGGCCTCGAGGGCCGGGAGAGGTAGGAGAGGGAAGGTGAGGTCGACAACGTGGCGCTCTGCAGTGGGCTGAGCTCGCGCCATGTAATGTAAGCCACGTCGCGATCCAGCCGCCTTTATTTAGGGAAATTTGTTGTTTCACTCCCAAACTTTACCTTATTTTTTAAAATACCCCTGAAAAGTCCCTCTGTTTCGATGTTCCCCTTAGAACATGCCAAACGAAAGAAAACTCCTTTACAAAACTAAATGAGTTCAATTTAGCTACCAAATCACAGGGAATATATCGATTTCAAAATTCGATGGCTTACATGATTCGATACGCGATTCGATTTCATACTTGAACGCGTCCAAGAACAACCCCAGAGAGAGCCCAGCCTTCCAGTAATTGAAGACGGTGACTAGGCTCTTGAACTTGTCGACAAAGGTAAGTGAAGCTCTGTACATGAGGGCGCCGATCCCCTCCACCACGACGACAGCTAAGCCAGCAGAAAGAATGTCCCAGTCGCCGGTTTGGCCGATCACCGTCGCAAATGCTGTAGCAGAATAGAATCCTATCAAGAAAAAGAAAATTTTGATCCATAGCCCTTTCCTCAACAGCTTAATCCGTGCACTCAGCTTCGTTTGGAAAGATTGAATCGTTCTGATCAGTCGAGTTGCACTGCTGGTGCTGCTTTCCGGTGTATCGGGTTGGTTGCCGTCTGCCATACTCCCGGTCGTCCAGTTCAGCCTCCTTTGTTTAGATATATATGGCACTATGATGTTAGTCATCAGCAGGGGAAAAAATTTCAAAGAAAGTAATGTCTAAACAGTATTTCAGGAAGGAATTGCCTGAGTGTACAAGTGGAGAAAGATCATGTACAAGTGGAGAAAGATGTTTGAAGCATAAATCAGGTAGATTCATATAGATAGTACAAGAAAATAAAACTACTACAATGATGAAAATGAAAGAAATAGGACATGGAACATTTTTAGCCAGCCTACTAAATAAAAAAAAAATTCACCACAAACAAATTCATCCAACATCTTTAAAAAAATTATGATTACATCTTGTTAATAGTTTCATGGCACAGTGTGACTAACCTGGAATTTTTAGCACGGGGAAAAGCTGGCCACACGAAACAAATGCGAGGAGGAATCTTTCCAGCACAATGAATAACAGATCTTTCTGGATATGTCAAGAGCAAATATCGCACTTGGGAGAATTTTCGTGGATGGATAAGCAAAGTATGTGGACAGAATGTCAAAGCTAAAGTATGCATTGCCATGATCTTCGATGCGCCTGTGCCTGTAAGGATAAAAGCTTGAGTATTAGAGAACAAAGAGTAGAATCCATGATTGATTATATCTCAGTTAGGTAGTATTGAGTTACTTGAAAATAACCTACACATTCCTCAATCCATTGCATAGCATGCAGGGAGAAAAACTATAACCTTGTTTTAGAAGGTTAATGTAGTCCTAATCTTCACTCCACCTTCCTCCTCTTTACTCAACACCATGGACATGGTTCTCAACCTCAAAATTGATGGTTTTGTTACTCGGATTCGGCATATGCACCTCTCATTCCCATGTCAACACAAAGTAACATGGTCAACCAAGTATGTAAAAAGAGTTGGAGCAGCGAGACTCGTCTGTGAGAGGAAGAAGAAGAAAGAAACCTAAAGGGAAGCTCACATGACACTATGTGGGGGAGGGCAGACAGCTCAACAATCATGTGGGGAGGCATCCATCCCATGTCACTAGGAAAGGAAGAACAAGGAAGACTATAGGACAACACTCAATTAGGGTTATATTTTTTTCCAAATTTTTATAATGCCCCTAAACTATACCATTTTATAGAATGATGGTATCACAAGCTTGTTTGCCCTTCACCACCTCAATTTTTTATGATACAACTCCAAATGTGAATTATCGATAGTGGCGTCTGCAACATGCTTGCAATCAAGAAAAGATAATTATAAGAACAAGATCGCTCTTTCCACATGGTTGTAGCTTGACAAGAACTAGCCATGGCGATAGGATGGCTATCTCAACATTGCCCGATATATTTTAATAGGCTTGGAAACACATTAAACGGATAAAGGGTGGATTTGAATAGGATGTTAGACACTTGTTGTAGGTACAAGATGAATTCAGGTTTAGAAACCAAGGGAGAAGATACTTGAGTTAATCTAATTTACTTTATAATAAATCTATATGCAGATTTAAAACTTTAATCTTCTATTTTTCCTATATTGATGTTAGTATTAGCTGGGTATTAGATGTCTTAGGCAATTTTTGTAGGTATCATTCCTCCTTGAACCATCAAATCTATTCTATTCTAAGAGCAAACAAGGCAATCACTGTCTTTTGCTACAGGGTTGCGTCCATTTCCCATTTTAATCATAGCTTTAGTAAAAGATCATGTATAAATCATGCTAAGATCACTGCTTTTGAGTCTTTTAGGGTTCAATGCATGAAGAGCGACGGACAGACAAACCAAGAACGGAATTTTATTTAAAAAAACTATTCCTTTTCGTTTCCAATGAAAATATCAAATCCATTAACTTATATAACAATTCACAATTATGGTCAAGAAAACATTCTTCGAATCAAGATATCAAACATATGAAAATTTACCCTCTCAATGTTCAAATTTGGAAGTGAATTAGTGTTATATAAAAGGTGATGCGTTTCCAATCCGAGGACAGAAATCTAACCTGAAGGCGAAAAGAAATTCGAGGAAACCAGGCTCGTCGTGGTCTCCTTGGTGTCGGAGAGGAGAGGATCGCCACCTCGATCGATCGAGAAAGGGAGAAGCAGCGATTTGAACGCAAGAACCGAGAGGGGATCGTGCGAGATTGAATCATCAGAGTTGCGGCGGCTCCTTCGCGTAAACCTAAACTTGTCTTTTTCTAACATAGTGCTTTTAGTTTAAAAACTTTACAAAGAAACCCAATTAGTTTTGAAATTCACGGAATTTCAGGCTGCTGAATGTATTTGAAGGATCAAGGCATGTGTTTGCTAATGCTAACAGGAAAACAGAGAAGGCAAAGCACAACTATCTCACTCTTCATCGATAATCTAATTACAATTCTCTTCGATTTCTAGTTGTTGCTGTGTATTAAGAACATGATTACATCAACTTCATATCTAATTGTGGCTGCCAAACAATTTGCTTTGGTTCATAATTCAACAGCTCTGTCTGAGAGAGAACGCCACTGCTTGTGCCCAATGCTTCAGCCTTGTTTTAACATGCTCTGGATCGTCCCCTGCAAGTTCAGCAATCATTAGATTACCAATCAAACAATAGGATTCTCTCTTTCTAGATTGCGATCGGGGAAGTTCTTTAATTTTTTTAAAGTTTTCGGATTAAGCAAACGAGTTTGAGATGATAACCGGGATCGCAAATCTTCCATGCGTGGGTCTGCTCTCGTTGGCGGGGCTCCGGGGGCTCGGAAGGCCGGCTAGCGTCGACGAAGAGGAGGTCGCCGTCGATGACCCGGGGGTCGGCAGCTGACGGTTCACGGCGAAGTAGAGATTGAGCGCTGGCAGCGTCCTGCAGAGGTCCTGCCCGCCGTCCTCCTCGCTGAACCTGAAACCGAGGTCGATCGATCCCCGCAGCTCGTCCATGTCCTCGTCGGTCAGACTCCTCGCAAGCCGCCGCTCCTGCTCGAGCTCCTCCGCCGCCGAGCTTTTCCTCCTCTGCAGAACCTGCATCCGCCGCCGCTCCCACTTGGCCTCCATCCTCGTCTCCCTTAGCGAAAGTTGCTTCGACAGCATCCTCCTACCGCCTGCACTGACTCCATTGCCAGAGACCACGCCGTAATCCATCCACGTTGGCGGCCTCTGCTCCATCTCCTCTTCTCCCTCCGAAGACGACGACGACGCCTGCTGCAGCTGGTGCCCCATCTTGCATTTCTCCATCAAAATCGACTCCATTCTTCTGATTGCTTCAACAGAAGGATTAAAAAATGATTTTTTTTTGCAATGAAACTATATATCCTCTCGCCCCGCTTCGAAGATCGCCGGAAATTTACACATGCGACGCGGCCGTGGGTAACGGCCGCCGGTGGAAGCGGGCGGAGGGAAGGAGAGAATTGGTGCTTTTCCAACTGCTACCACTTCCCCTTCATCAACAGCGCCTACTCTTCTTCAATGGATGGAGGCGGACGAGCGATTTTACCGCGGCTATTAATTCGCAGTGGCTATTTTAAAGACGAAATCTGAAGGTCTGGGACAGCTCCGCCAAAATTAGCTCTCTTCTCTGCACTACCAATGCTGCTGCTGTTGATCTCTTCTACTCAATCCTAAAAGGTACAATTTAACAACATCCTTAGCACACCCATTTTGCTATATAAGGATTTTTTTAGTTCTTCGACCTCTTGCAATCTTAAAAAAGGACTTTGTGACAGTAAGCTCTTTCCGAGCTTCAATGGTGAAAGAGTGAAGAAGCTTCTTCTTCCGCTTGTGATCTTGCAGATTCAAGAGAATCACGGAACGTGAATCCAAAAGTAGGACAGTAGCCTTCATCCTTCATGTTTTTGGTTAATCTTTTCAACTCTGCATATATTTTGTCGATATCAGGATGCTGCATCTCCTTGGCAACAAAAACATGAACTGTGTTATCGATGTCGACCCAGCTGCATCCAGGATCCTTGTCCACTCCTCGCATCCTCATCAATCTTCTCACTCGCTCGACATCGTCACGCTTGCCCCAGGCAGCGTATATATTCGCCAAGCAAATGTAAGCTGACGAGTCCACTGTGCCCAGCTCCATGAGCTTCTCCCCGGCAAAAGCGCCAATGTCAAAGTGCCTGAATTTGTGGCATGCACCAAGCATGATCCTCCACAAGCATGTTCCATGATCGACAGGCAGAGATTCAATGAAGTTCTTGGCTTCCTGGAACAACCCGGCGCGACTGAGAATATCCACCATGCACGCGTAGTGTTCTATCTTCGGAACTAATCCATAATCGTCGAGCATCGACCTCAAGTAACTCCAGCCACTCTCGACCAGACCGACATGACTACAGGCAGACAGTAGGTTGACGAATGTGACATGATCTGGTTCTGTACCCTCTTTCTTCATCTCCTCGAAGAGGTTCAAGGCATCAATCCCTCGCCCATTTTGTGAAAATCCTGAAATAACTGAATTCCATGCGACGACGTCCCTCTGAGGCATTCTTCTGAACACAAGACTGCAATCTGTTAAATCGCCACACTTTGCATACATGGTCGATAGGGAGCTACCGATTGGAATCCCCAAACTGAATCCAAACTTCACGGAGCAGGCATGAATTTGTTTGCCCTGTTCTATGGCAGCTAGACTAGCACATGCTCTGAGAGCAGTGGCTAGGGTGAGGCCGGTTGGCAATATGTTTTCTCTTCTCATCGTTCCATATAATGCTAAAGCCTCCTCATGCTCTCCGTTCTGCACGTAACCTCCGATCATCGAGGTCCACAGGACAATATCGGCATCCTTCAACTCGTCGAATCCCTTTCTCGCATCATCAATGCAACCACATTTGGCATACATATCGACCAGTGCGCTTTTGACATAGGATTGAAGCTCGAATCCCACCTTGATCAAGAAGGTATGAGTTTGTTTGCCTTCGACAAGGGCTGCCATGTCACTGCAAGCATTGAGGAGCCCTACAAATGTGAACTCAGTCGGCATGAATCCTGCAATCTGCATATGCGGGAACAGATGCAGTGCCTTTTGGGAGTCGCCATTCTGTGCGTACCCGGTGATCATCGCAGACCATGTGATGGAGCTCTTGTTCGCCGACGATTCGAACATGAGCAGAGCATCTTCCATGGTTTTACACTTCGCATAGAGGGTAATGAGGGAATTCTCGACGGATACAGACGACACCCAGCCATTTGTGACGGCAAAAGAATGAACCTGCTGGCCCGTGACGAGAAATCCAGGGGCACTCAGTGCACTGAGAACGCTCGTTAAGACAAACTCATTCGCGGCGCACTGACCTTCCTCGAGCATCAATTTGAACAGGGCAAAAGCTTCTTCGCCGGACTTAAGGACAGCATAGCCGGATATCATGGCCGACCAAGACACTGAATTTCGAACGGGCATTCTATCGAACACCTTGCGGGCGTCAAGTACGCATCCCTGCTTACAGTACATGTTGAGCAAAGAGCTTCCCAGGAAGACGTCATCATTGTTACCTACTTTGATGGCAACGCAGTGAGCGCCTCGGCCGTACCAAATATCAGCAGGCGAATGGGAGGCAGCCGTGAAGACGCCGGCGAAGGTGAAGCAATTGGGGAGGACGCTGAGACCGCCCTCGGCTCTCATTCTCCGAAAAAGGTGGAACACGGATTGGGAACCACTGGGGCCGATCTGAGAGTACGAATTGATGAGGGAGTTCCAGGAGACGACGTCCTTGCCGGCGCCGATGTCCTCGAAGGCCGCTGCGGCGCGCGGGAGTTGGGAGCACTTTGCGTACAAGACCACGATGCTGTTGCTGAAGAATACGTCGGCCGTGACGCCCGACTTGAGGGCCTTCCCGTGGAGGGCGCTGCCAAAGGCGAGGTTCTTCTGGTCCGAGACCCGGACTAGCAAGCGGAAAAGGGATGCGTGGGCGTACTCCGCGACGGCGGCCATCCACCCCTTCTATGAAGAACCCGGAAGATGAGAATGGTTCACTGGGAACATAGGGAGAGCGGATCGGCAACGTCGAGAATGCGGAGTACTCGATCGTCGCTGCCGTCGTAGCGTCGCATAGATATATAGCGTTCCACGGATACTTCGCTGTTTGCGCAAGGGGTGACCTATGGGCGGGCCGGGCCGGGCCGGGCCGGGCTACAGGTTATTAGAAAAAAAAGTAGAATTAAACTTTAAAAGAAAAGATAGTTTTATTTTTTAAAAACAGATGCGACGAAATTCATTACCTTAGCATTATTTATCTTGTTTAATGTTTTCCATCTCACGATTTTGATATTCCGCGAGATTGCCTCGTGCGCGACTCGTAACCCTTCCGCGAGATTGCCTCGTGCGTGACTCCTAATCCATCGTCCATCAGTCAGATTTGACCATCCAAATGTGGAAATACACAAGGTTCCGTCCGTCCGACCCCCACCACTTGTTCTGGCCATCCTCGTCTCATCGTCTGATCATCGTCGGCCGCTCAACCGGGCCCGATCGACGCGCCACTCGCCGACGCGTCGACCGGCATCGAATTCCAATCAAAATCCGACGAAATTTAGCCGAAACACGACCGACAATGACACGCGACATTTCCGACCAAATCGTGGTCGGAGACCGACCGAGAAGGACCGCCGTCGCACGCTGCCTTCCCCGGTCGATCTCCGATCGCGATCAACGTGACCAGAATCCGATCACGATTTGACCGAAAATGCCGCGTATCATTGCCAACCGCATTCGCTCAAATTACATCGAATTCCGATCACAATCCGATCGAAATCTGAAGGAGACCTTGATCGACACGCCGACAAGTAGTGCATCGATCAAGCCCGATCTAACAACCGATAATGATCGGACGACACGATACGAGCGACTAGAAACGACGGAGGTCAACTGTGTCATGCAGGAGATCGCGCAGCATGGATGGCAAAGAATATCAATTCTCTTCCATCTCATATTTCTTAAACTTATTTCACAGAAAGAAATAAGTTACTATATGCATTTACATAAACTAGTTTTTGCTCCCTTTTTTTTAAACAAAACTCTAGGAAAATGATCCAACTAAATGCGAACAAAATATTCCACTACCAATATTTGCTAAAGAAAAAGAGAAAAATCTGTGCCAGATTATAAAAATTAGATTCCAAAATCCAAAGGCCAACAAATAACATTCCACATGTTCAAACCAAACAAACACATAATTGAAAATTTATACTAAAAGTTGCTAACAGTTTTAATAAGCTTGAATAAAAAAAACTGGGCAAGGAGAGGTTCTTCGATGTTCTTCAACTGAGAGCAGCAGTTACTTGAGTGGAATGAACCTGGAAGAGTGCGTGGCACCAATACCTGGCCTTCCGTGCTTCACAGGTTTGTATGAGATGGAAAACTCCGCCAAGTAATGACCTATCATCTCAGGCTGTTGACAAAAGAACGAATGATGATCAGTAGATCAGTGAAGTGACGGCAAATCCAACCCTATCATCTGTCCCAGGCATTCTATTAAATATGGATCCTAACAAGCATGTCAATATAATCCTCAAGACTTTTAACAAGCTATAAAATTGACAACCTTCAGAGAAGTATCTTTAAGTCTAAAATACTGACAGAAATCTACCTAGTGTTACACAGTCGTTAAATTTCTTCCATTTTAACAAACTTATACCAATGAGTCGAGCATTCATATATCTACCTATTTCAAGGGGGAAAATGCACAGTTAAATGCTCCCTCAATCAGAGTAGCATGGAGACTCAATAACAAGAATCTAACATAGATATGAATCTAAGTTTGACATATAATTTTCTAAAAGTGGGAATAAGGGGACTTGAAAGAAGTAGGGCACAAAGTAAAAGAATGGAGCAAAGCTTAATTTACACAGATACTAATAAATAACAAGTTGCATGGATTTCAACTTGTCACTTGTCAGAATTGTTAATATTTTGAGTTTAACTAATAGTTGAAATATTTTAATCAATTAATTTGGTGAATAATTTAAACTGGCAAATTGGAACAATTTTAAGGGGAACTAAACTCAATTATTAATATAGATCTATTAATTGAACCAGGAGTGATTTTGTTGTCTGGGACTCTTTCCTCGTTCTACGTGCAGCAATCTCAGTGAAGACCAAATCCAGATTTTGCATGAAGTTTTGATCCAGAATGAGCAATGACAAGTGTGAGGCTAATCCAAATTAGCGGCAATGGCATAACAGAAGCTTGAATCAAACTTCTCTTTGTCAACATCTTTAGCAAATAAAACAATCTCAGTGGCCATTGACTTCCAGTGTGGAACCCAGATCGTTAGATGGGTCTGTCTCTCCATTCATATGCCAACTCAAATTTCATACCCTTAATTGTGTCATGTTTTCAATGTCCTAGAAAAATTCAATATGACCCCTAGGCATTTTGTCAAGCATTCATGGAGCTCCCACTTGATTTGAAAAACATTACATAGCTCAGAAAATTTGCACGCCAATTCAAAACTCACAACACACTTAACCTTTAGCGCATCCTGTAGGTTTCTAGCTTGATTATTCTCTCCTTTCCTTTTTAAACTTTTAACAAGTTTAAATAGAAAGTGCTTTTTTAGGTTATTAGGTTTGAGATGATTAGATTGTTCTCCTTCCACACACACATGCATACAAAAGATCAAATTGCTTTATTGGGTCTAAACCAGAAAAATAAAAAAGGGACTACTCTGGCCATTTTTAGGTGAGATCGGGAGAATTTTTTCCACTCCTAACACAAGGAATTAAATATACTGAATCTGCAAAGAAGAAATGTATGAATCAGTGAGTTGTAAATTTTTTCAACTACTTTCCCTTTTCTTTTTTATTCCTATAAGCTGTACTGTTTTATATTTACCATGAGCTTTCATGTCCTAGACATGCCTAGTGGCTCATAATTGAGTCTATGGTGCCCAGTATTTTGTGCAGAATGCAGTTTGTTTGACACCTAGATCTCTGGAAACATAAAGTTCAAATTCCTAGCAAAGCCTCAATTATCATCGATTGATCCACAATTTGTTTGTCTCCATTTTAATTGCAGTTATTGGTTTGCAGTTATTGGGGTACAAAGATCTGGTGAACTAAAATAATGAAACTCCAAATAAATGGTCTAGAATGTAATCACTAATTGTCTCGAGTGGAAATGTGAATTAAAACATCATTTATTAGGCCCAAGCAAAAAAAATTACAATGTAAAACAAACCTATCAAGTTCTTCTAATTTCAAAGAGAAGAGTAAAACTCACAAGTTGAAGAAGTTACCTTGATTTCAACCTGGTTAAAGGTCTTCCCATTGTAAACACCAATAATGCTTCCAATCATTTCTGGAACAATTATCATGTTCATAAGATGTGTCCTCACAGGTTCTGGCTTTTCCCCAGGAGGAGCATCACGCTTCTGCAAATTCAAAAATGATAACATAAAAAAAACATGTATTGACTCAAGAAAGGAAAATAAGTCAGCAAAAACTGCACAAATTTATCTGCAAAAACTTAGAAAGAGGAATATAAGCATCAGAAAATAATGTTAAAAATAATGATTAGCAAGAGCAATGTTTAACTGCAATATTCAGAAAAAAAGCATTTATACTTATGGCTCATAGATCTACACCCTACAGGTAAAGGATTGAATCAATGACAGAACATAAAAAAGATTTAGACATAATATCCAATTGTGGGTCGACCACATGAACTTTTTCATCATAGAAAGACTACTGCCTAGAGGAGAGCAGTTTAATATGTTTTGACAGAATAATGCAGTTTAATATGTCCCGCATCAATATCAAACAAGATCTCTCCAAACTTGGCTAATATAGATAGACAAAAATTGACATGATGTATGTAAGACAAAAGTGTGTAGCTGAAGTTTGTCGACTAATAAGTCTGAGCATTATTATTCACGCCTGTATATTTGTCCATAATATTAATAATGTGTAAATCCACCTAAATTGATTTTCACTTCCATTTAGATTCAAATAATAATAAACACAATGCAACTATAAACATCAATCCACCTAAAATTCTTCTC
Organism: Curcuma longa; assembly: GCF_044706935.1. Classification (NCBI taxonomy): domain Eukaryota; kingdom Viridiplantae; phylum Streptophyta; class Magnoliopsida; order Zingiberales; family Zingiberaceae; genus Curcuma; species Curcuma longa. The sequence continues at coordinate 5,160,818 of NC_133862.1, read as the reverse complement.
AAGTGTGTTTAACTCAAACTCAAAGAAATCTCAACACAACAAAGTATAACCATTTTTTACTCTCTATGCAATTTTGCTTGGTATAAGTCACAAGTTGATATGCTGATTTGAACTAAAACAATTTAAATATGTCCCGACAGTAAAATATTCTTCATATAAAATGCATTATATCCCAAAAATCAAAGACTTATCTAATTTGATACATAAAGAATTTGCAATAGTCAAAATAGACATAGATTACCTAACCAATAAGAGTAACAACTGAAATCCAACAGTAGATATAGAATATCAATACATAAACAATGATAGAAGGACATGCCCATTTAAGTCAATTATGCTTTCAACCATTTCCTCTTGCTAAAAAATTTAGCATATTGTAACGAAAATTGCATAAAGGCAAAGAGACAGTCAATTACCGCCTTGCGAAGCTTTTTAATCAGAGCCATAGGCTTCCTCTTCAACCCTCTCTGGAACCTAATCGCGTCGCAGCCACGATAAAATCACATCAAAATGAGGAACAAATAGGACGGCGCCACGCAAAAGGAGACCAAATGAGGAAAATGAAATGCAAACCTTCTACGAGCACGAGCGCCAAATAGCTTGACGAGCTCATCGAGGCCCATGTCGAGGAGCTGGTCGAGGTCGACACCGCGGTAGGAGAACTTCCTAAAGGTCCTCTTCTTCGGGTGCGCCCCTCCGACGTCGACTGCGTCCGAAGCATCTGCCTAGATAGCCGAGGTTGATTTCACTCAGATTGCGAAATTGCTAAGCATCAATCATACAAGATGCAAAAAATAAAAGGAACCAACCATCTTCACTGAACTCTTCTTCCTCTTCTCCGGTTAGGGTTCGCAGCGGACGGCGGCGGCAGATCTCAGACGATACTTCGCGTTGGTTAGGGTTTGGGTAGCAGAGACGTGCTTTTAATATGGATAGGGATAAGTCTTGGGCCATGCATTTAATGGCCCATTAATGCTGGGCCTAAGCCCGTTAAACGAACATATGACAGTGGAAGACGTGGGCGATTGCGTATTTTTGGGGCAAACGATGAACTTGTCATCGCAGCTTCGCCACCGCTGTTCATGGAATCCTCAGGCACTGGTCGGCGGGCATCCTTGGCCCTTGCCCCCTCCGAGATGGGAGAAACGGCACAGAGCGGTGGCCTCCATCGTCACCACTACCACGATGAGAGATCGGGCCAAGAACCGCAAACCCAACCAGAGAGGCCGCTACCTCAGCATCGAGGCTATACAGGCCGTACAGGCTCTCAAGCGATCCGGATCGGTCCTCAGCGACCCACTGGAGCGCGTCCTTGCCTGTAAAGTTCGGCGATTGATCAAGGGCGACATGGTCGCCGTCCTCCTCGAGCTCCAGAGCCAGAGGGAGGGAGTATTGGCGCTCAAGGTTCTTCTTTTGCCCCACCTTTTCGTTTATTCGATCTCAGCTTATGAGTTTGTTAGGGTCGGCTCTGGTGTTGGGACCAATTTAGGCCTCGGCATTCGAGAATTGTGTGGAAAAGATTTGCTTACTGCTCAAAGAATTTGCCTGCTAATTTTAGGGCAACCTTGAATTACTTCTTGAAGTTTATACACGATAAAGAAGACTTGCAATTGGCTCTTAAAAATTAAGTTTAATGTCATCGACGGCATTTGTTGAGATTTCCCATCCATTTGTTCTATCTGGAGTTGAACTAACGACTGAATTATAACATAAGTTGATATGGTCAAACTAAAACCAAACTCATTTTAGAAAATTCCGTTTCACCTTTTTTCCAGAGTTTCTTGGTGTAACTTATTAACTTAATTCCTCGATAGTTAGAGCATTATATGCTGTCTCTATTCTTATAAATTGACACTGAAAAACTTTTTGAACCATCCTTTTTAGTTCAAAAATTTTATTACATAGTTTAGTTAATCAAAGTGTCTTCTTTCAGTAACTCTTTCAACTTCGAATGTCGTTAGGATAATTTGTTTGAAATTACTCTAACCCCATTTGATATAATGTTACAAAATTTGGTTTGTGAACGGATCATGATTTTTCGTCTTTAAAGCTTTCTGTTGCGTGGTCATCAAATATTTAATGAAGTACAGTTTTTGATCTTTTACTTTCTTTGTCATCAAGAAGGATATTTTCATCATTTGGAAATATAATATCCCCGTAGCTTACCGGTGTAGTTATGACTGACTATGAATTCCCTACAATTTCTTTACCTGGTTTAAATATATTTCTCTTCATTTTGAAATCCTTGATTGTTATATTGTTCCAAACTTTGCTATACTTGCAATTTAGGGTTCAACATTAGTTATTCCATGCAAAAGTTTCTTGTTTCTATAATTTTCTTAATCTTTGAAGGATTTGAATAATAGTTTCTTTTTGCACTTCCCCGCATGACCATCACTTTCTATATGTGATACCTCTTCTATGGATCGTACAAACATTTTATTTTCTATTTTTGATTATGTTCTAATTTTAGATTGAATTGTGGTTAAATCCTATTTCCCTATTGATTCAAAACAAGGAAAAGGAATTTATGCCAATTTTGAATTACGAATTCTAGTTTTGAGTGGTTTGATAACTATTCTAAGTTGGTTTGTTATTTTTGAATTTGGTAATCAATTTGTGAAATTATTGTAGTAGTTCTTGTGCTCTAGAAATCTGTAGTACTAGTCTGTATACCATACTGATTGGCATATGTATGAAAATATTGTCTTATCAATACTTAAACAAGGTGAATTCTTGAGGATTGGTTTGGTGAACTCGTCATTTTGTCTATTATCATAATTAAGACTGTTTTTTAAGAGTAAAAAGTATTCCTAGCATTCATATATACATACTGTGCCAAAATCAGTGAAGTGTGTACTTCCATTTCTCAAAATATTGATCTAGGAGACATGCCACACATGTTTATTCCTGGTAGTAAGACGGAATCTCATAGCTGACCTATTCATAAAGCTTTGTGGAACAGATGTTGGAGTCCCATGGCACATTTATGATCAAGCAGTGGTGCTTAGAGGTTGAAGAATGATTTATACAGTTAATCAAAGTCCATAGATTGGTATGAAGGAATAACATATTTTGCATGGTGACCATAATCTTTGACTGTAATTTAACAAATTATTTCCTTTGCCATTGTCAAGTAGATTTGGTGTCTTGGAGAAATGTTATCTCCTTATTACATGATTCATTTTGCGAGTCATTTTTTGGTCATATCTCTCAGTTTTTGAGTTTCCAGTATATATCTTCTGAAACTATATTTTAGATTCATGCTGAGCACTGAGATAATACTAGAAATGCTAATGTCTACTAGGTATTTGAGGAGGTTCGCAAGGAACATTGGTACAAGCCCCAATTATTATTGTACAAAAATATGATCGAACTACTTGCATCTTGTAGTTTACCTGAGGAAGTCGAGCAGGTGTTCTCATATCTAAAGACAGAGCATTTGGATGCTGACACTGAGGGTTTTAATGCACTCTTGAAGACCTTATTGGATTTTGGTTTTATAGCTTCCGCCATGGACTGCTTTCGATTGATGAAACTGTGGGAAAGCGAACCTGATGAGTCGACGTATTCGATATTAATCGACGGCTTGAAGGCTAAAGGAGAGACAGATCTTTCTATGTCGATACAACACGAAGCAGAGCAACACATCGGGGCCGGTCGATCGAGTTTATAGAGCAGAACTGAGAAATGCATGTACTCTGAGCTTAATACATACAGAGGACCACTACAAAACATTGTATATGGAAGATCTCGCGATGAAGTTTCTAAGTTCAGAAGGAGCAATCATTCTCTTACTCACTATCCTTATTGTATGGTTTTTTTTTTGTATATGGTTGAGTTGGTTAGTGTGGTACAGATTTATTGAAGTGAACAAGAGTTGAATCTCGATGAAGCTGAGGCAATGCTTTCCTCCATAATGATTCAATTGTAGTTTCTCAATTTACCTCTTCATAAATGATCGTGAAGTCGATTATGTGAAGTCGTTGAGATGGTAGATTTCAATTTTTTACTGAATAAGTAAATAAGCGTATATTCCAAACTTCCATTTACTGTATAATTAAGTGTGCCACAAATTGATCCTATTGAGCTATCCGTATAACAAAAAGAAAAAGAGAAGATATGCAATTACTGTTAGGTGTTTGGTATGAGTTGAGATTTTTATTTTGTTTTATTTTATTTTATTTTTATTTTTCTAGAATTGCAATTGCCTTATTAGCCTATCCTCTCCTCTTGTTTTGCCTAAATGAAGTTTATTGGCAACACTTAATCTTGTTGTTATGTGACAAAAACGTGTCCCTGGAGCAATGGTGCAACGGGTAGGACATTCGGGTTGTAATCCAGGGACCTGCGATTTGATCCACAACTACGGTGTATTTGTAGGAATTTTCTTCCAAATGGAGAACGCAAAGGATGCTGGGCATCTGGATTGACCGTCGTATGTGCTTCCCGATTTATCCTGGTGGTCGGTGGGAAATTTTTATAGGATTGAGCCGGCCACCTCCAGGGATTGAGTCCATGAGACTGACTGTGATTTATCATTTTTTTTTATGTGACAAAAACATACCTTTGGGTAATGATTGAGTTGTTAGTGTGGATAGATTTGTTGAAGTGGATGAGTATTGAATTTCAGCGAAATCGAGATAATGTCTTTCTCTATAGTGATCAATTGTATCTTTTTATTTTTTTATAGATGGTGGTGGTAGGATCGATTGTGTGAGACCGTTGGATGAATTTTATCTTTTTGCTGAAGTTATGTGACAAAAACATGATTAAAGAACTTGCAAATTCTCATTATTTTCGATCTGTTTGCGTGTAACACTTACCTAACATTCTAATTTTTACAAAGATCTCTTGTAAATAATTTCAAAAATTATCCATTTCAAAATTTAAAATCCGCGCTCGAATCGGAGACAGATAGAAATAATTTTAATAATGTGGTTTTTAAAACTAATTGATGCTATAAATATTTATGGTGGGTACTTGAACCCTAACTCGGAGGATCTCTCTCTCTCGCCTTCCCTATTTTCACGATGAAGGCCTCGATCAAGTTCCAGGAGGATCGGCCTCCCCTGCTTCGCGCTAAGGTTCCCGTTGGAATTCTCGGCCTCTCCTTCGTCTCCGGCGTTGCGGCGACCGCCCCCGCCGCCGATGGAGATTCTTCCAGCGATCTCCGCCTCGACCTCTCCACGGCCTTTCGCGCTGGCCCTTCCCTCCGCCTCTCCTACCGCCCCAACGACGCCAGTAACCCGTTCTCTCTGGTGCTGAAGACCGGCGTCGGCGCTTATGGTTCCCCGTCCGCCGATTCACCCCTCTCGATGTCGGCCGAGTTCGGTCTCCTCGGCTCCCGTCCTACCCTCTCCCTTCTCCTCAAGCCCCGATTTGGGGATTTCTCTCTCCGGAAGTCCGTTTCTGCCGCCCCAGCTGTTGAGGCCGCCGCTCCGACAACCGTGTCCGTCAAAGTCGCATCGTTCGTCGACGGTCAGAGGGTCGAGAGGCCGTTGGTGGATTTCCCGCAGGCGATCAACGGGTTCCATTCTTTCCAGAAAGGTAGCGGCTCTCCTTTAGACGTTTCCGCCCTCACCTTCGGCAGCACTCTGGGCGGGATCAACGAGCTGCTCTCCGGAGTCGAGGTCAGTGCGAGGAGCATCCTCTCGCTGCCTAGTCGCACGGCCGTCCATTTCAAGTGGGGATTGAGAGTTCCCCCGGAGTTCCGCACTGCATTTGAAGATCCCACAGCCGGAATTTCGGTAAGAAAGCTACCACACCTCGTGATAAGCAAGATTTCTGTGGAACGCAGCGGCGTGAAGACGAAGGAGAAGAAAAATGCTTCGCCATCCGAAACAGCGGAAGAGCTATGTGGGCATCTGAGGAAGGAAGTGGAATCTCTGCAAGCTGGGAGCTTACAGCTTCGGAGGATCATGGACGATGTCCGCGCCGAGCTTAGAGATCAGAAAGCAGCCCACCTGATGACACAGAAGGATCAGGGGAAGTCATTAGCTAAAGCTGTGAAATCCATGGACATGAGCGGGGAGCCATTAGAAGCCATAAAGGCATGAAAATGGAACTCGACGATCTGGTATTGCCCATATCTGTGATCATGCAAGTTACAGTAAATAATTTGTCTATCTTCTTATCGTAATTCAAAGGTTTGCGGTTGTAGTCACATAGTAGTGGCATTGCATTTTGTCGTTGATCATCCTTGAAAGTGTTTGTCTATTTACCACTGTCTCTCATTTGCTTGAATCTATTATCTTTATGATAGATATATTTGCATTTGGCATGGAATTTGTCTGGACATAATGAATCTGTTTCCGCCAACAACGTAATGAATCCAAAATGACATCTTTAGTGCTACTTGGATATGTTGAATCACTTCTCATCCTTGGTTAATTTCCAAACTGTTGGATTCAAAGTAACTTGTGTTTCAGCTTCTAATTCATTACACATTCCATGAAAACTAGTCTCTGCACCTGATCTCTGTCATAAACTTACCTTCAAGTTTAGGATCAAACAGTTCATCTATTCTTCTGGACTCCAGTGGCTGTTTCACCTTATCAGCATTCAAATTGCAGAATCACAGACAGCGATTGTTAGTTTGCTCACCTGCACGAACAATCTCTGCTTTGAAGTGCCTGCAGCATTTGTGAAGCTAATGCAGACCTCTGGCTGCTCCAATGGTGATCTTGTACTTTCCTGGCCACTTGAGCTCAGTTTGTTTTCCCTAAACTCGAATTTGGCTCGAGTTTGATTGCTGGCTTTAATTCTTAAGCTTGAGCTTGACTCGTAATGAAATTAAATAGTTCACGAATGGCTTAATCTTAATTCAAAAATGGTTTATTTAAAAGTTAAACAAGGTTAGTTGGAGCTTAGTTCGAAAATAGTTTGTTTAAAAATTAAACGAGTTTAATATTTAATATTTATAATTCATGTAATATGTATACACATTCGTGAGTCTTTAAAAAAACATATTCACAATTTCACAAATCAAATCTTGTTAAACTTGAGTTCGGTTTGATAATATTTTCCAATTCGAAATCAAACTTGAGCTTGGCTCATTAACTTAATCGAATGAATTTAAACGAATTTTTTTTTGAATTGAGATTCGAATAATTCATGAACAGTTTGGCTTGTTTACTCTCCTACTTGGAATTCCACAAGCTAACCTCTTTTAATTATAATTTAGCTAATTTTTTATAATTTTTAAAAATTATGTTAATGTCTTTAATTAAATTTTTTATTTTTTAAAAATTATGTTTTTATTGTATAAATATACTTTAATCCTACTCATGGATTCTTTTTCTTCCTATTAATTAATAATTAACTTTTGGATCTCTTAATTAATTATTTGATAAGGTAATAACTAAAAAAATTATTGAAATAGTTGTTCGAATTTTGTTTAGTTTTTTTTTTATGATTTTGAATTTGATTACAGGTTCTCAATTCAATTTTATTTGATTGTTTCATATTTTTATAATTTTAATCTTGTTTAGTTAGTGAGTGAATTTGAATTTAAGAATTTATTTATTTACATATTAATATAAATTTTATTAATAAATATAATTTATGAATTTTGTTATTTAGAGATATTTAAAATTATTTATTTGATTGACCTTAATTCTAGTCATTGTCTAAGATAAAAGGGCCTTAGTTGATGGTCAGTTTCGAACTCTTGGGCCTCGTGACGTTGGGAGACGCACTGGTTAGCTCACCGCTCGCACCTCGTCGAGCTCGGCCCGGCCGGTTGATGGCGACCTAGGGCTCCTCCTTCGCCGATCCCAGTCGCGGAGGGTGCTCTCTTTCCATCCGGCCTCCGCCGGTTGTTGCCGAACGGATATAAGACCTTTCTTCTCCAACCTCTTCTCTCATGGCGGACTCTCGGGTACTCAAAGCTCCCTCGTAAAACTCTCCGGGACACGTTTCTTGATGCATTTTTTTTTCGTTCAATAAGCAAGTTAATGCATTTCTTGAAAGCTTGCATGCTTAAGGGTTTTGGCCAATAGATCAAGGAGTCAATCCAGTTTGCTCTCTACTTCCCATGGAATCTTTCTATATTTATCCTAATTCTTCAGGGCCTCGTACTTTCAGTTAATCAATTCACTAACAGTTCATTAAGGATCTGTCATTTGCATTGAGCTGCTTATATAATGTCCTAATTACGGTTAGCCAACTTGCATGCTTGTGCACTACTTTTGTAAGTTGGGAACCAGATTGAAACTGTACATTGCTATGACTTCTGGAATTGGTATTATCATTCATTCTTGGTTTTTCTGGTTCTTATAATTGCTGTGTAGATATTCTTGGTCAATGCATCATAATCAGCCAAATCCTTTCTGATTAAAATTTCAGCTTATCAATAATTATTGTAAATGGGACTTAAGTTACAACTGTCAAATGTACTCTGATTATTGCTGATCTGCTCCAATGTGCTAATCACAAACGAGTCCTGTAAATAGAGCTTACATGTTTCAGGTGAGGACTGGTGTCTTAGTTCCACTTACAAGGAATCTTGTTGCAGACAGTACAATTTCCAACATACCAATTTTTGAAGGTGATAATGTCATTGGGCGTGGTAATCTCCTTGAGCCTGACAACCGAGTCAGTCGGAAGCATATTACTTTGCAAGTTTCTGCTGATAGCTCCACCAAAATTGTTGTGGTTTGTATGCTACATTGACAATATTCAGATTATCAATAAAAATTTTGCGCTTTCTAGTATTAATGTTATATTGGAGCTGCCAATTATGCACATTGTTTATAATGCTTTTATTTTAGTGAAAAGGAGGAAACTTTCTGACAGCAAATATAGACTTTGACCTGGAAATCAAGGCCAAGATCTTTTATCAATCTTCCAACTACAAAACATCCATTTTGACAGTCTTATCAAAATTTCCTATTGAGTTTCTTTCTCTATAGAGATGGAATGTTCTAACCTCCAGATATATTGAAATGGACTTAACCTGTCCTATAAGCCATGGTATTATTGACTTACTTATGTACATACAGTTGGTTGAGTTAATCTTAATGATTCTTTGTCAGAGGATTTTCAAATTGTATTGCCTGCCTTCAGCTACAATATGCAGCCATGTTCTTCATCTTATAATGAAGACCACTCTTCTGTTATTGTTCATTCACGTTTTTTATGGTGGTTCAATTGGCATCTGGAGCAATCATTGAATGGCTGAACCTGGATAGATAAGAAAGTGCCTTGTAGAATATTGATTATTTAGTCTCATTTCTAGCCAGTCATATGAACCTTAAAAATATAAGCAATGATAGTTGATGAGCAAGTCACCTTGAGACATGCCATCAAAAACATCAATAGTTGGTCATGGCCTTGAGCACAAAGTTACCATACCTGTAGGTTCATAGAACAATTAAAACAGACACGACTCTTATTTTGCTGATCAAGCAAACATAAGGTAGTGCAATGAGTCCCATCGATCCTTATATAGGTCTGCAGAGTAATTTAACAAAGATATGCCATCTCTGAGCCATTAGGAAAATTACTGATGAGCCTTCTCAATAATCAGAATCAAGTGTATCACTAATTTTTTTTTAGTTTTACCTGGCGGCACTGAGGCTTGATCTCAATATCCATGAGTACGTTTATACCACCGATTCTATGGGTCATCTTATGATTAAATAGGCCTTTTAATCTCTCTAAGTTTCACTTCCGTGAGAAATGATCCTTCCTGCACAGACAATTGTCAAGCTTTTCCATGATATGCTAATAGACTTCAGGCCTATATAGGATTTTATTATGAATCATGCATTACTTGACAAACATCAATACAAAAATCATTGATTATGAGTAGAAACAGTTCTGAGCTGTGATATTGAAGATATAATTTGCCTCCATGTCCTGTTGGCTTTAGTAATGTAATCCTTTGTATCTGTGGAAAAGATTCTTATCCATCATTTCATGTTTATTTCTTGTAAATTCCATAGGACTTGGTTTTTTATGATTCCTGGGTTAAGGTATACATTTAAGTTGATTTTCTGTCTGTATCAGTATTCAAAATTTTTTGCCCTGCAGGAAGGACCAAATCCAATAATTTTGATATCTGGGGGTCAAAGAAAGAAGGTCTCTTTTCAAGAGAGAGCTAATCTTCTTGATGGTGACATTATTGAGCTGATTCCTGGACATTATCTATACAAGCATGTAAAAGGTGGGGATAAACATATATTGCCTGAAACAAATTCAGGTCCCTTAACAAAAGAAAAGAGACAAAGTGTTGAGGGGGCTTCAGTAAATAAAAGAATTCGACAAGCTGATACTTATGAATCTTTTTCAAGTAATTTGCAGGTTCATACTATATTGCTTCACATCTCTTACATTGGGTAATTTTTTATGTTTGAGCCTTCCAGGACAGTCCTGTATTTAATAAAGGAATAACTGCCTATTATACTACATTCTTAGATACTGCAGAATACTTACACAGTGGTGTCATTGCCTGCCTAACCCTATGACCAGGATTTTACCCTGTTAACAAACTATCATGATTCAGGGATAATAAACAAATTTTTTGAGTGAATAAGCTTACTTGGAGCTTGAAAGCTTAAATAGAGATGATTTGTCTAACATCTTTAATTGAGGGATGTTTCCAATTAATTTTATTTGTAGGTTGATTGCAATGCTTCTTTTATTTGACATTTATATTTCATCATTATTATTGAACCAACAAAAAAAAATCACTACACAAACAACATATATCATCAGCGTTAATTGTTTCTACTTTGCTCATTCATAATACCTATTGGTTTGATTGCTCAGGAAAATCTCATGACAATAGTAAATTGATTGTTGTCTAGGACAATTGATCCTCATCTCAGTGACACAGGTGTTTACATCATGTGATGAGGAGGCCATTCGACATTATAGAGTCACGACAAAGACACTACCTTCAACATTCCGACTCATGCAAGTACAAGGCCTTCCTGCATGGGCAAATACCTCATCGATTACCATTGGGGATGTCATACAGGTACAATTTATTGATTTTTTTCTATTATCTCTGACACATTTCAACTACCTTAAATAACATCTGTTCTGCATTTTTATATTCCTGTAACGAAAATGCTAGGTTTTAAGCTGACAGTGGTTTGGTCTGAGACATTAATGTAGTCTATTTTTTTATTTTCTAGATTCTCTATTTTGACACAGACATAATATGAGAAGAGAAATGGGGAGAAGGATATCAAAGGAGGAATTCATCACATCAATATGTTTGAAAAAATAATTCCTTATTTTATCTTTGAATTTCAAACGCTTTTTGTGATCTACAGAGATATCATAATTGAAGAAAATCACTGACAAAAATCTTGAAAGTAATTGATGACGCTACTATAGCCTATATACCATATTAGTTGGTCCTGGAAATAGAACAACAATCATGAATTTATAAAGGTGCACAGTTAAATGGATGTCTAAAACTCTGACCAAACAGAGAACTTCGATAATTATATGAGATGAATGTATATGTATTGTAATAGATATTACTAATTTGCAAAGTTTGCAATTTTCAACATCAAAATGCATGACATGCTACTTTTGTTAGATTTTACAGAACTGTATTATTATTATTTTTTGTCTCAAGTTAGTATGCCTTCATTTGGTCAAAAGGAATACTTCTTATATTATATGTAAGGTTACATAAAGAGTTTACCGTTGTGATGTTCACTACTTTCCAGGGGAATGCACTCGTTGCTATTCTTTCAAATTACATGGTCGACATAGATTGGTTGGTATCTGGTATCTTCTGGAACTCTAGTTGCCTGAATTTATTTGCTTCTCATTGAATATAATGTCTGTTGCTCTTTGGTTTGTTAACATAAACATGCGTAGCTGAGCATTTATACGAATTGTTATGCAAAATGGTAATTATATTTTCTTATGCTTAGCATGCCCGAATTTGAGGAAGATCCCTCATGTCCTTGTCTTGCATGGTGAAAGTGATGGTTCAGAGGACCATTTTAAGGTATATGTATGTATGTATGTATATATATCCTGGCTATAGTGGCTATGCATTATTGTTTCAGATCTTGATTTCATGTATAATTGATATCTGTTAATGTCTGGTACAACAGAAGGTCAAACTTGCTAATTGGGTCTTTCATAAACCTTCACTTCCTATTGCATATGGAACACACCATTCAAAAGCTATGCTTCTTGTATATCCCAAAGGAGTGCGTGTTGTTGTGCACACTGCAAATTTGATCCATGTTGATTGGAATAACAAAACCCAGGGCTTATGGATGCAAGACTTCCCTTGGAAGGGCAACGATCAGTGCATGGATTCTCTCTTTGAAAATGACTTGGTTGATTATCTCAAAGCACTTAAGGTACAGTACTGATGGCTGTTTGCTTATGGTAGTAATTTGTAAGTTCTTGTGGTGTTTTTGTGTGGTTATGTATGTTTGATACAAAGGAATTTATTAAAATGGCCTTGTCCCCATGAAAGACAGTGATAAAAGACAAATGTGCATTTTAGCAATTTTTATCTTTTGCTCCATAACCTTCATATAAGCTCAACTATTCCTGGTTGTGTACATTTCTAATATGCTTTGATCTTTTTAGGATTTTATGCAGTGGTTTTCCTTTATATGGTTTTATCCGAGTTTATGATATTCTAAAGCGGTATTTTCAAGCTTAAATGGTTCTTAGATTGGTTAAGTAAAATTGGGATGCCTATCATAAATTATGCTGCCGCTGGCAGTAGTAAGATTAAGTAATGCGCTTTGTTCAGCTTTTTAAAAAAAATTGAAATCTAACTTGATTGCCTTTGGAACAAACTTTCAGTTGCCTGAATTTACTGCCAAACTACCCACAATCGGAAATGTCAGCATCAATGCTTCTTTCTTTAAGAAGTTCGACTATAGCAGCGCAATGGTATTTTCTTATCCTTTTGTCCATGGCTTTAATGTTTCTGATTGATTTTTGTTTGTACGCTCAGTTTGATTAGAGAAATTACATTATGCAGTTCAACGCACATTATGTTCTGTTATTGTTATTGTATTGTCATTAGATTTCTTTTAATTTTTTTATTTCCTCAATTTGATTTCTACCTTCTAGAACCCTACTACCTCTTATTTGAAGAGTAATTATAAAGAAATAAGGTGACATGAACAGAACCGTTTCTGGTGATTTCTGTTTAAATCTTAAATAGGGTTTTGGCCTTTTTCTGCATATATTTGCCTTTTCTATGTATTAACAATGCAGTACTGTAATTTTTATATTTAGCTTCATTTGTTATATGAACAGGTGAGGTTAATTGCCTCAGTTCCTGGATATCATACAGCTTCCAATTTGAAGAAGTGGGGGCATATGAAGTTGCGGAGTGTTCTTGAAAACTGTGTATTTGACAAAGAATTTTGTAAATCCCCTCTTGTATATCAGGTGATAATAATTTTCCTTTCTAGCTTGGACAATAATTTTTCTTTCTAGCTTTAATTGATGTATTTTGTTAAATGCCTATTTTAAGGACTATGTTTGCTTCTGTTAGTTAAAAGGCATGCTATGTAAATTGACTATTTTTTTTCTTGTTGCAATGGTGATACTTTTTGGACATATATTTTAGTCAATAACTGATAAACCATGTCAAATCTTGTAGATTAAAATTTTGACATTCAAGTGGAATATAACATCCTTTGTAAATTTGAGATATTTGTGAAACAACCCACCAGACATACTAAAATATCATGATTAGATAAGTTTTTCTTTATTGTGTGGCATCCTAGCCATGTCCCATGTATTTGTTAACAATTGCATTTATAGTCCAATACTGTCTCCAGTTCAATTTGAACCCACATATCTAGTTCCAGGCAAAGAGTTGGGTCAAAAGCCCAATTTTTTGGAAGAATTAGATCGACTTTATTATGTTGTAATCCCAACTGAACCTAACCAATGAAAAAATTGAACCAAACCAAACTTTTCAGTTATTTTTTCTACTTAAACCAAAGAATTGGTGCCCCTTTAGGTTGAAGTAAATGTATCCTTTCAACACTGCTTGTGCTGAATTTAGTGCATCACTCAGTGTCTGGCTGTATATGTATATTAAATTTGGTGAATATTGGAAAACAAATTACATATGCCATAATTTTAGCATCATCTTTTTTTGTGCCAATACAATGCTTCGCCTACCCTGTATTCAGAGGTTTAATTATTTTCTCTTATAAGCTTGGGTTTAATTGATTTAAAGATATATTGTATTTGAATGATTAGACCAACAAGGCCATCCTAATTGAGTTATAGTCATCATTTATCAGAATGTCATGCATATTGTTATTTTGATCATGTATATTTTGTTTGTCATTTTCTGTGTAGAACTGTAGATTGTTTTTTTTAGGAAAAAAAAAAGAAATCAATGAAAGTCCTGCCTACAACAAGCTATGTTAAACCATATTAACCATACTATGAACCAGCAGTGCCTCCAGTATGATCGTCTTAAAAACCATGTATGGACTCATGATGCAAGAAGAAATCCTTGTGCCCTCTTCCATTCCTATTGCTTTTTTCATCTTCAATAACTTATCCCAATCAGAAATCCTTGTGGGATTTCTGATGAACAAGAGAAATATGATGTCTTATTGTTCATTGCAGTTTTCCTCCCTTGGTTCTCTGGATGAAAAATGGTTGTCTGAGCTGGCAGTCTCCATGTCATCAGGCATTTCTAGTGATAAATCTCCACTGGGCATTGGAAAACCTCTCATAATCTGGCCAACGGTTGAGGATGTTAGATGCTCTATCGAGGTATTGCTACTAAAGCCTATTGGAACATATGTTTCTTTGATATGATGTACTTTTTCTCCATCATGGTTAATTCTAATGTTCCACAACAAGCACCCTGGCTTTTTATGGGGAGAAATTATAGCTAATTCCATTTCTGAATTGTAGCATTTGGCAGTTTCCATTATCCTTAGATGTTTATAATCATTCATACAATGAAAGATATCAAAGAACTATTTTCTAGTGTGAATGTTTTTATATTAAGAATGTTAGGATCTAGACCTTAGACCAGAGCGTCAATTACAATATAGCTATTCCATTTGTGTAAGGGCATAGCTTCTACACAATCCCATGTTTTTGCTGGAAATAAAAATATATTACCAAACTAACAAACACTTTAGGGTTCCAGATTTATTTGGCATATACTTGACCATGTGACATGGTTAGTAATGCAACTAGCGCAATATGCTAGCCTGTTATGTTTGCTATGTAACCTCCAAAAAATCCAAAACATCAGACGCAACATGTAATTTATAGCTCATGGAGGCAAAGTCTAGACGTAATCATTGATGCACATCGTAAATTTGATGAAATCCTTAATTACTCATGTGAAGGCCCTACTTTTGTGAGGATTTCAAAATGCCTTGTTTACATTAAACTGAAACTAGCCATTGGCTAAATAGATCTGAAGCTAAAATTAAGCATAGATAGTGATGTTTTTTATTTTACTTTTGATAAATACATGATTCAGTCACGATTAATTTGTTGTTAATTTATTGTTGTTTCATAAATCCAAGTGCTTTGTACTTATTAATTTTGGCTATTGATTTGATCAAACATCATTTATATGATTCTTGAATATTTATCTCCATGTCCAGGGTTATGCAGCTGGCAGTGCAATTCCAAGTCCGCAAAAGAATGTAGAGAAAGCTTTTCTCAGGAAATATTGGGCAAGGTGGAAGGCTAATCATGTAGGCCGCTGGTGTGTCCATTAGTCACTCTGGACTTTGTCATTTTGAATCAAAATATATATAAATGAAATATTTTCTATGACTGTAGGTGATGAAAAGATGGCCATTATACATGATAGTGCATTGCGCAAATACCTGGCTATTCGGGAAATTGCTAGATAGAATATATCAAACATTACGTGTAGTGGACTAGTCTAAGCTAAGGAATGCTAATTCTATTGGATGTCCTATTCACAAGAATGTCACTTCTGTTAAAGGCCCTGCATTAATATGCGCAAATAGAATAGGCTTAAGAGATGTATAGAAATCTAAGTGACTGCTATATTCTGCACTCGAGATCCATTTTGGACTATGGGAGAACTGCAATGATCATTTTTCTCATCTAATCCTTGAAACAGTAGATTATGCTCAAACAGGACTGAAGATTTTTTTTTTTTTAAACTTCTGTTGGCACTTAGTGGTTCACTAGCATTATGTAAACAAAATGTGGGGTGGAAAAATTATCAAGTCATTAATATCCTGCATTGCATCATTTTTAATGGCATGTTTTTTCACCTCATTTGCAAGCACATTCATATATACATTTACTCTTTATAAACTTTATGATATATCATTTCAGTAATGTGATTTTTACATTACTTGCATGTACTTTGCTGGAACAGTCATGCAATGCCACACATAAAAACATATGCTCGGTACAATGCTCAAAATCTTGCGTAAGCGTCACAAAACTATACACATTTAGTCATGTCTTGTCTGTTACCATTCTATCCTTAAGATAGACTTCAATTATATTTTGCTTTAAACCAATTTCAAAACCTTGCAACAGATGGTTTCTTCTTACTTCAGCAAATCTAAGCAAAGCTGCTTGGGGTGCATTACAGAAGAACAATTCCCAGCTTATGATACGTTCATATGAGGTGAACTTCTCACATACTTTGATGATATCATCTGATAATAAAGTCATGCACATGATCAAATAAGTTTCTTGTGGATTACTTCATTGAGTATGTTCCTTCTAACTAGCAACCATCTCTTGTTGTGGTGGTAAAAAAACATAGTTACATGATAACATACAACAAGAAGTTGCTTGATTATGTCCATCATCAAAAGACCATAGAAATTCTCAATAGTTTGCTTTGTCAATTCAACATTTTGTTGAACTTCATAATACGGAGCTTAACTGCCGGAGTTATTCATTGTTTTTTTTAAAAAAGAGGAACTCATTTCAGTAAGAGATTTAAGGTAAGCAAATTTGTAACTGCTGGTAAAGCTCTTCGACCTCTACCTGCCTTTACCAGCTAAAATTTGGTACTTGGTTTTGTAAGAAAGGGTAAATGGCATTAAACTTGTTTTTCCTTGCATGAAAAAAAAAAACCCAGAAGTCAGGTTCTTGTTTCACATTTTCTCCTTGTAACGTCTTTATGTGCTTGTCTCTATTTTCAGTTGGGAGTTCTGTTCTTGCCTTCTTCGAATGCCAGTGACCAAGCTTTTTCATGTACAGATGACCATGCACTGCAACAGGTAATACAATCTCGCTGGATGAGAAATATAGCGGTTCGTTACAATTCTTTGAACAAACTTCAATTTTATCATAAATCTGTCTATCGTACAGGAGAATTCCAGCTCAGGTTATGCCACTGGTGGAGGAAAAACAAGGTTGGCAACCTTATGCTGGAAAGAAAACAATCCAAAGGGATCCGCCAAAGTGATCCAGCTACCCGTTCCATATCAACTCCCACCGCAACCATACAACTCCTCAGGTCAGGAAGTCATTTGCAGCTCCATTTATAGTTTCCCAACTTTTCTATAAAAAAGTTAACAATTGAGACGAACAAATTTATGTTCTTCATTGTTTCAAAGCAGACGAGCCATGGTCATGGGACAGGCGATATACAAAAAAAGATGCGTACGGGCAAACATGGCCACGCCGTGTTCACCTGCATGTGGATCAAGATGGATGATCCAACTGGAATCTAAAGCAGAGTTGAAAATTTTCAAGTGCGGTGGTAATATTACAGCAGAGGTTTAGGAGAGGTTTTAAGTTTATATTGCTGCCTTTTCATTGTAAATATTCATGTAGATACTAGTTTTAATTGTGAGACAATCATTAACTCATCTCACTATGATGTTTGCATGATGTTTGAAATAGGCCAGTAAAAGTGTTGAAAATCCTGAACGCATTGTACTTGCAAAGGTGCACCTGATCTACTGCAAAATCCTGAACTCATTATCTAGTACAAGACGGTTGCTGATGTAAACTTGACCACCAGTTTGGCATTTATACAGACAATAAAATGACAAGAACAAGAGTGAGTTTTTGGGGGAGAATTATTACACAAAAACTACATGTTCTTTGGGTACAGTAGGATATTCTGGAAATAAATTGAGTCATTTTTTGACATATGTAGAAGTGTCGGGGCCGATGTCTCGAGAGCCAGTATTCATATACGGTCCTCGGAAGGTAGCCTGAGGTGGCAGAGGCTTTGAATAGTCTATTACGGGTCTATTCTTCGATTTCCTTCAAGAAGCAAACTTGTCTTAGAAAGCAACCAATGAAGATCGAAGAGAACTGGAAGGACATTTTATCAACAAACAAGATTCTATTTACACAAAGAAGAAAGGAAATGCTAGGCCAGCTCCAGCAAACGCCAACAGACCACTTGCAACTGCCACATTACGTATCCGCGACATCTAATGGATCAAGTCTGGAAAGAAACAAAAAAAAGTTTATGATTGTTACAAGCTTAATTCACATTGAAGCATGTCAAGGAACCCAAGTTGACAAAGGGGAACATCTCTAATGCCATAAGAAATCTTTTGATGGAGGATTAATTTCAAAGTCGCTAGAGATGAACCCTCATTCATTTGCCCTGACCTAAATTATAATTGCAAATTGGCCATAGGTGACCTTCCGAATGAATCAGTTCCACATCTATTCATAGTTCAATGCCCCCACAGATCTCTGTATCTTTTGGTGAGTCGCTGATAAGGTAGTTTCTATAAACTCTCCCGTGCTAGTTTTAACCAACATCAAATGATTAGATATGTTCTTGTCAGGGTGATTGAATCTTCTACTAAATTCATCATGAGCTGAGGGCTCAATTTGCATCTCATTAGTAGACTAGATTTTAATTAAGGAGAAAGTTTGAGTAAAATAAAGTATTTTTCTCTTAGAAATACTAGCGAATACTAGCGACAGGAGAGTGGTAGCAACCTATTTCGCTTTGGGTTTTTTGAGAGAAATGTGATGATCATTTTTTTCAAAGATTGTAATCAACTTTGCTGCATTTTAAGTTTTATGAGCTACTATTTAATATGCCATAAATTAGAAAAAAGTGGGAAGAATTTCTGCTTCTAGTTTTGATAATAGATTATGCCATAATCTAAGGCATTGTTTATAAGGTAAAAAAAAAATAATCCTTTGAGGAAGAGATCAGGGAATCTTGTTCTTTTGTTAGTTTACGAAAGAGATTGGATTACCTATTTACTATACCTTCTTGTCACTGTGTTTTGCTATTATTTCTTCTCTTTTTCTCTAGCATTTCTTTTCTTCTCTAAAAAATCCTCCACTGTAGTTACAGTAATACAGACAACAAATATTTGTCTATTTAATTGTTTGTAGCTATTTCTCTCTATTCTAGTTGTTTAGCTGCTTTCTAATTACTATATTTCTGACAGCTGGGTTCACTTTGCTGAAATCAGTTAGGGTTGAGCAACTTTGTAAGATTTCAGATTAGTTCATGACAATCATGTCTTATTCCACATTGATTCTGCCTAAACTTTGTTTGAATCCCAACTTCTTCCTAAAAGTCAGGTTGCTCGAGTTCGGAAACACCTTATTAAATGATTAAACAATTTAAGGCGAAGACCAACAGTTATCTTGTAGAATCTTTCTGGATAAAATGATCCATTGGAGAAATATTGTATTTTTTTCTGGTTTCCATCTGGTTTTGCTAAAAAAAGGAAGCTTGAAGCCTCACTTTGTGAATAAACAACTAGAAAAATGGCAGTGTAAAACCTCACTTGAGAATAAACAACTAACAAGGATAGTAGATTGCTTTAAGTTCGTATTTTTTTTCCTTGCATGTATGTTACTTTAAGTCTCTTAGCCTCCATCTGTTCAACCTCTAACACATCAAGTATATCCGACTTATTAAAATAAATCATTGATCTTGGTAATTAGAATTTGTTCATTTTCCTTGTCATTTCTCCATATGCCGAAAGTTATCAGCTTATAATTTTAGCCATTCTGGATCTTAATGATGTTGAAAAGCCAACTAAAGAGAACATTATCTATTCAGCAAGCCAGCCAACTCATTTGCATTTTAATTTGAAGTCATTATTAAAACTACTTTTCACCTTCCTAAATTAATTCCTGGTTTATTTTGGAGGTTTTCCACATTCTTCTTAGCTTGAGTTTGACAAATATAGAGCCAAGTTCATGCTAGGTTCCCTTTATCTATGCTTATTGAGAAGTTTTGACCAACATTGGAACATTTTTTATCAAAGCAGTTTTGACCCAATTTGGAGCAATTTTTCTTCTAAATGGATGAAATTTTGGCTTCCTATCATTGATTTGCTGATCAGTTCCACCAAGTAACTATAATTTGCTCTTCAGAAGTAATCACTACACTGTTAATCTCATCATTAAATGGATTAGTTTGCCATAAAAGTCTGCTCACTACACTATAATTTGGGTTTTCACACATTCAAGTTTTCACAGGGTTCATATTCCTACATCTCCTGGATTTATGGTGTAATGTGATTCAAGCATCTTTCTTGTCTATTGTGTTTCCAATCCATGTTGTGAACCAAAATGGTGTTTAGGTTGAAAACCTTGCTGCAATCTCATCTCTGGTGCAACCAAGTAGTGTTGCTGGTTTAACAGAATTGTGATTCATCGAGCAGAGTTGTTTTATGAGAAGAACATTATAATATGATCATCTACTTCTATCGATTATCCAAATTAGACAGGTAAAAAACTTGTGTAATTTGACTGTGCGTAGAACATGCAACATAGAAAAACACCGGAAGAAGAACACGAAGAGACAGAAATTGAAAAACTCACCGGATCGCAGAAAGAGATGTTGCTCCGCGAAAGATTGAAAGAGGATGGCAACCAGGGCGGATTCTCGCAGCCACTCGTCAATTTGGGGAGAAGATTTCTGCGAGCGCGGTGGAAACTAGAATCGCGCAGCAAGGGGAAAAAATTAGGGTTTTGGTTGCTTCCTCCAAGCGAGCGAACCGGCGTCTTCTTCGCCTTCGCTTCTCGGGCCATGGTTTTGTTGCGAATAAGCCCCTCTTCAAACTTTGGGGCATTCGGCAAAAACAAAATATTTAAGGGGCATTTCAATAAATTTGGGAAAATTTTAATTTAGAAACAAAAAAAAAAGGAGTTTGATGTAAAAGTGTTAATATTTTTATATAATTATTTTAATTATTTTTTACTTTTTATAAAATTGAGCATCCAACGGACGAGATTTATCCAAGTATTGGTCAAATAGATTAGGGTTTGGACATTCAAAGGACTCGTCGGCGCTCTTCTTTGCAACAATTCTTTGTGCGGAGCAGTGATCGCCTGCTGAATCTCCCTTAACGATGGTAAGCATTTTGGTCTCCGATATCTTTCTCGATCTTTTCTCGTTATTCAAGTATCTTCCTATTTGTTGTTTCACCTCTTTCACCCGTCTTTGAGACGACTGTAACTGCGATTTCGTCAAAATTTGATTTTGAAGAACGCCAAAGCTGTTGGAAAACTTCTTTTGCCTCAGATTTGCGATCTATTGTGCCAATGTGCATGACCGTAGCTATTCTTCAAATAACTATCTAGTCATATCGTTGGTATTGATGCAGAATCCCTTCTCGGAGGATTTTTTAGATTTATGTAATTTAAAACAACAAAAAAATATAAGGGATCCTTAGGAAAGCTTGTTTAACCTGTATTTTTTCACTGTTTACTAAAGTATTGATATTATAGATCCATAGTTATCTTATATGTCAAATTTATCTGCAACTGGAAGAGATATGTCTGAGTAACTGCAGATATTTCGATATTAGACAGTTATGTTTCTTGAGGAGGGTAGATGAAGTGTGTGAGTGTCTTGTTTAACCCCACATTAACATATCAACCACTAACGTTTTGTTTGGATGGAGTGAGGGAAAGTTCATTAATGGAAGGGGAAGGGTTGGATGGAGTGAGAAAAAGTTCATTAACGGAAGGAGAAGGGAAGGAAAGGGAGAAGGGAAGGAAAGAAGTAAAATATTTATATTTCCTTTGTTTGGAAAGGATGGAAGGTTCATTTACGTATCATATGTTACCTTATTTAGAAGGAGAGTGAAAATTAAATATATAAAGGTACAAAAATACTTTCACTTTTTAAAAAAGACAATGTATGTAGAGGACGGAAGAGAAATTGTAAAATTCTATCAATATTACATTGTAAAAGTTAGAATATAAAAAGTCTTAAAGTAGACAATACATGCTCTTTGGATAAGTCCCTGTCATTGGAGGTGAAGAACAAGATTAGGATTATCTGTCTTTGTCCTCTTGAGTCTTGTTCTCAAAAAGATTTGCGATGAGGGCCGACGTCGACATCGTGGAGTGCGAGTAGTTGGATACTGGACGGTGACAGCGTGCATTGTGTGAGGAGCAACGGCGCAAAGATCAGATATCTAAATAGATGAGTTAATTTGAGAATTAATATTTTAAAATAAGGATAAAATTGAAATAAATATTTTTGAGTTCCCTTCCCTTTTCTTATATCCCAAATCGAAGTGTAAGAAATTCTAACGATTCATGAGCATGGAAGGGTAAAGCTTACCCTTCTCTTCCCCTTCCCTTACTTAACTCACTCCATTTCAAATAAGAGTTAAAATTCTCCTTTCTCTTATTTACCCGCCCCTTTCCTTCCCTCATCTCCTCCCAAACAAAGCGTAACTATTTATTGTATTGTATGTTCAAAATTGGTTTAGTTTTCTTCTTCTAGTCTTCACCATGTGACATTTTTGTTTAACTTGGATGTAGACGAAGCGCACGAAGAAGGCTGGCATTGTCGGCAAATACGGTATGCTACACCTCAAGCTACATTTACAATTCCTTTGATATATGTGTCTCTGCTAAAGAGGTTTTTCATCATGTGATTCTCATTTGCTGTTTCAGGTACCAGATATGGTGCTAGTTTGCGCAAGCAAATTAAGAAAATGGAAGTTTCACAGCATGCTAAGTACTTCTGCGAGTTCTGTGGGAAGGTACAATTGTTAATCTTGTTCTACTAAAGTATGTCATCTAAAGATAAATTGCATATGCCAAGGTATCATTTTAAGTCCTGCAACCCTCTGAACATGGCCAAGTTCAGGCTTATTTTATCGAAACTGTTCTATCACGACCTCTGAAGCTTGATTGTATGTTCTGTTTGACTATCTCTGCACATTTCTTCTCTTAGTTTGCTGTGAAAAGAAAAGCAGTTGGAATTTGGGGATGCAAAGACTGTGGAAAGGTTAAGGCTGGTGGTGCTTATACCTTGAAGTGAGTATTCATAAGAGTTTTGAAGTTGCTTGCTGTTTTTCAATGCTTATTTTGTTCTTCTGTAACTTGTAAGAGTTCATTATCTTTGCAGCACTGCGAGTGCTGTCACTGTGAGGAGCACAATTCGTCGTTTGAGGGAGCAAACTGAATCGTAGTGCGATAGATTGTCTTTAAGAATTTCAGTCGAAAGATGTCTGAAACTAAGTAGACAAAGCAAGTTGGAACAAGTTTGTTTTCTAAGTCAATATTTGAAGATTGGATTGGGCAATACGCTCTTAATTTATTGTTGTCCAGTTACATGAATTGGCATATGCTTGTTTGATTATTTTTTAGCTCATAATCTAGTTGTTTTTAATCAAATCGTGAGCAACATAAAGAGTGGAATATAAGTTTATTTATAATTAATATTATAAAATGAAAGTATTACAAAGTATTCAACTCTCAATTCAATATATTTATCAAATTATTTCCTCATCCTTCAGCTCTATAAGGTGGACAATTTTACCCGTATTATGAACAATGAGTGACATTAGTTTGAGAAAC
This sequence comes from Curcuma longa, assembly GCF_044706935.1. Classification (NCBI taxonomy): domain Eukaryota; kingdom Viridiplantae; phylum Streptophyta; class Magnoliopsida; order Zingiberales; family Zingiberaceae; genus Curcuma; species Curcuma longa. Next base: position 5,137,049 of record NC_133862.1, on the reverse strand, counting down.
AAAATAAAATGAAATGAAACATATCGAGCACAAAAGTACATAATGCATTTTAACATTTGGAATGTGCAGTGATAACGATATCTTGAGGCACAATCAAACACATTTAGTCGATGGGAAATCAAACATACCAACTTGGCAAACTGAACTGATTGATAGAACGAGCAGTTCCTAGACATTTAATTAAGTTCTTGACAAGCTAATGTGTGAAATATCATGAACAATAACTATATTTTTCACGTGTACAGAAAATCGAGCTAATTAATAAAAAAGAAGAAGTTTCATTACCTGATGCTGATTCAAAACGCCCCAGTGTGCAACACCAAAGTCATTTTCCTTTTCTTTCTTTCAGATAAGTAGAATTCATGTAATGGCAAATGCCTTGTCTGTATACTAAGAGGCCTCTACAGGAACTAACTCGTAAGATCTTGGCTCTGTATTTTTAGAAGGAGAGATAAAACAACCCCCATACCTCTGTTGAAGGAATAGTAGCATTGCAAGAAGGATTCCTCCGCAGGGAACAATGATATCCCATGCCATTGAATAAAAACCTTGATATGGGCTTGCATATATGTAGGATGAGTTCATCGGAGGAACGTAATAGCGACTCCTATAAGCATCGTAAGCATGAGGCAGTCCTCGGACAACAGTGTTTCCGACATAGAAGGAAGGCGCAAGGGCCGTTTCTTTGGAGCCGGAGAATACGTTGAAAATAACTTGAGGAAGCAAAAAGCCATCAAGTATCAAGCCAGCATAGGATATTAAACTACCCCAAAGAGAAGCATGGAGCTGATTAACATAAAGAGGTCCTCTTCTTACACGAGCTTGGCTATAGATGGTGTGGACCAACCAGGCAATTAATCCTCCAACCAAATACAAAGGCAAGCAGATTTTGATAGTATTCTTCTCTGCTAGCCATAGATCCCTTGTTTCCCCATTGCTTGATCTTGCTGTCCATGAAAGTTGGAGAAAACGAAACTGTAATAAGAAAGCAATCATCGTTACTACCCTTACTATCACCTCATTTACCTCAAGCCATCCACCACTCCATAAGAAAACATTCTGACTGGAACTTGTTCTAAACAAAGCCTGAAAGTTCAGCACCAAAGGAATCATATACCCTAAAGTGAGAATGACAAGCATAATAATTGATATAGATGGAAGCACTTCTGGTTTCTTCTTCACATGAAAGAGCTGCAGCCCGACAAAAATACATGAAGATGTGAGAGAAATCATAACCATGATAAGTTCTACATCCATCCTCCATATTGACTGAGTTGCCTGCTCTATGTAGATAGTTGACGAAGTAATGTCAAGTGGTTCAATGAATAATGGATCCTTATTGTCTCGTGTGCTCCTAATTATGCCATTGATCTTATCCCCTTCCCTGCGATTCAAAGGAGCAAGTTGGATGTTAATAATTATTTCACAGTCCATTGTTTCATGTCTTTTCATTTGCTGCTTAGCAGCTAAGGGAGCAACAACACGACAACCAACCAAGCAAAGCAATCCTGTGTGAGCATTGTATATTCCTTCTGCTGAGATCTTTTCTGCTTTATTCATACTGAAAGATGAATTTGATAGCATTAACTGTATCTCATAGCTTATGTTTTGGAGACTATGACTGTCAACATTAACTGAGACAGGTAAAGATGCCTCGTCTTGCACAAACATGTTACCATAGATTGTCTGCCCTATTGAAACCGGGTTAAAGTAGCACCAAGTTGAGTTTCCCTGAGAATTTCTAGCAGATGCATCAAATCTAAAATCACGAAGAGATTTTCCATCAGGATACTTCTTTTTACCAGCACTTTTGGAGCTGTCAGTTACACAAGACTTCCTTGCAAGTTCCAATCTAGTGTAATTGTAATTCAAGCCGGGAAGAGAACCCATATAATTGTCAATGCTCCGGAAGGAAACTGGGTCAAAATATCCTGAATTTTTCTCATTGTTGTTGCTCCATATTTGCCCGACAGAAATACTGCGATTCTCAATTGACCATACAGCAGGGAACCACAAGCAAATCCTAATTGTGCAAGCATCAACAGTAGATTCCTCCAACAAATGTCCAGAGTTCTGTATACGGCAAGCAACAAGGCAAAGCTGGTGTTTTACAGGATCCCAAAACCCCTCGCTAACTAGCACCTTCCCTGGGATCAAGCTAGTACCCGAATAGAAGCCATCGTAATTTGAGAAACCAACATAGGCATGTACCATTCCATCATCAGAGCATTGCGTTTGATGGAAAGACATGGTGGATGGAGTAAATCTTGAACCCGGAGCAAAAGGCCCGCACGAGCTCTTGGAACAATTCTTTTCATAATCCAACTCAAACCGCACCATCGACAGGCTCCTCAGATAGGAGCATAAAGAGCGAGATTGAAGCCCTAGAGACACAGCGTTCACTCGATTGCAAGAATTCTTTGCGCGAGAGATCTGTGTGTACTCATATTTCCCACGAGCATATGCCAAAACCGAAATTTGATCGAAATGATTCAAACTACCAGAAGCGTCTAGACTCTGCAAACTGCCCTTGATCAAGCTCGAAGTAATGTTCACGACTTTGGGATAATCGAGCTTCAAGACAGCAGAAACTTGGAGATTGTTACCTTGTAACGACCTTCCGCGACCATTCCCCACCATACAAATCTTACCGGAGGCCTCGGACCAATAGCCGGAGAGATCGAAGCTTACCATCCCGCGGTGGAAGAAGGTCCGCGGGAGCCGAGGCCGGACCTGGTGGAAGTGGACATCAGAGCTGCCGAGAACATGCCTTCCACGGACGCGGACTGAGCTGCCTCCCGAGAGGAGAATGAGACTGGCAGCGATCTGGAGGACGCCGGGGGTCTGGGTGGGAAGGAGGGACCGGAGGCGGAAGAAGAAGGACGCCGGGAGCACAGAGAAGTTTCCACCGAGGAGGGCGTCTGCGCCGAAAACTACGCCCGAGGAGAGCTGGAAGTGTGCGGAGGTGGAGGGATCCAAAGCGTCGTCGGAGGCGGCGGATTCCGAGACGACGGATGAGCAGTGATCGGAATAGGGGACATCCGAAGAGGAAGTGGAGGAGGAGAGGAGGAGGATGACGATCACGGAAACGGGAGAAGCCCTGAAGAGAGGGGAGAAGCAAGCCATCGCCATCGACGATGCTGGAAGCGCGAAGCGAGGGTGAAAATAACGAGGGGGGAGCCGGCAGGACGGACGGTGATACCGACGTTCAACATTTATAAACCGTTATATTGAACATAACAAACTGTTTTATACGGTTTTTTTTTTTGGTTCTACAAAATATCTTTATAAAAAATTTTTAAGTTCTCACGATCATTTATGAAAAATGCGGAAAACTGCAGTTATCACGAAATGTTTCCGCCAGGATTCGAAATTACTTGATTGGTTCTACAAAATATCGCAATGCGTTTCCCAGTGAAAATTTATTATTTCACCGCCGTGAACTTGATGAAATATATATAGATGGTGTTCAAATTACCTGATGACACCCTCACTGCTTAAGTTTATCGGGCTGCAATCAAAGGATGCTACGCATCTGGATTGGCTGCTGCCGTATGCGCTTCCTGATTTACCCTGGTGGTCGGTGAGAAACTTCCGTAGGACCGGACTGGCCACCTCCAGGGATTGAGTCCATAGACTGACTAACTGAATTTATCATTTTTTTATAAGAAAAAGAGAATTTTTTACCCTTTAATTTAAGATAGAGCAATATACTCCATGAAAATGCAGCATAAAATCTTAGTATGACACACACAAGGCATGGACCCCATCTCCATATCTTGCATGTGTCATTACACTTCTAATTTGATTTTCATGCAATATAAAGAAGGAGAATGAAAAATTAAAATATTTTATTTTATTTTATTTTTTATTTTAAAATATTAATTTTCAAATTAACTTATCTGTTTAGGTTTCTTATTTTTTATACCGTCGCTCTTCACACAACGCTCGTCATCACCTCCCGGTGTTCAACCGCTCACACTCCATGACAGTCGACATCGACCCTTGTTGCAAATCTCTTTGAGAATAAAATTCAAGAAGATAGAGATATAGGTAACTCTAATCTTCTTTTTCTCTTCCAAGGACAGGGAGTTATACAAAGAGCATATGTTGTCTATTTTAGGATTTTCATATCTCAACTTCTACATGCAATACTGATAGAATTTTATAGTTTTTCATCTGTCCTCTACATATGTTAGTCCTTTTTAAGAAATGAAAATATTTTGTAATTTTATATATTTAATTTTCATTCCACTTTTTTTCCTCTCAAACAAGGTAACACATGTTACGTTAATAAACCTTCTATCCCTTTCAAACAAGAAGAAATATAAATACTTTATTTCCCCCTCCTTTTTCCTTCCTTCCCCTTCCATTAATAAACATTCTCTCATCCCATCCAAACATAAGCATTAGAATACTATAGTTCAATCCCCAATTGAAACATATTTGGGCATTTAATTTGGAGAGAAAAGTTGTGTTGAAAGATCCACTGTTGAAGGATCAAATGAGAGAAAAGTTGTGTTGATAGATCCACAACTGAACTATCCAAATTTGAAGTCCCGAGAACTCTACAGTGATGGAAAAACTATCGAGGTCAATTTGCCAATGTAATACTGTGGCACTTTCAATGAGAGAATGTCCACGTAGGTTGTCACGCGAACCCTAACCGAGTCACATAAGTGACCACACGAGCAAAGTACCACCTACCAGTTGACTGCACACACAAGGTAGTGCGTTAGAAGCGATAGTTGTTAGACCGTACCTTTGACATTGTCAAGCCGTTTGCCAATGTCACCCTTAGTTTAGGCTGCATCATTAGGGTCAATCTCGCATTAGGGCTTGCCAAATGTTGGAGCTAAAGAAAGCATGCTAAACAAGGATCCTTAGAAAAGAAAAGCATGCTAATCTAGGAACCGTTGCGGCCGCACGGGTAGAAGAGACCAAAGCTTGATGGGGCCGATGATTTAGAAGGCGCCAACCTACAGGGCCAAGCCAACACCACAATATATTACAAGATTGAACGAGTGACAGAGGCAACATAATTCACTACAAGTCGTAGAGACACATCACTGAAACTTACAAGAACACCAAGCTATTCGAAATCCTCTCCTCTTGGGTCATTCCCTTGGTTGAGGAAGGGAGTGCAATCGGTCCCCATTTCACTGAAGGCAGATATGAGTTCTGGGATAAGTTTAGCAAGCATGATCTTAAACCCAGTGGAGCAACTTCCGCAGCGGCCTTCATCAGACACTGTTTCCCGTTCGAAAGCATGTCCAACCTCCGCGCCTTCTAGATACGCCTTGCTAGCAATAAGGATTTGATGTGATCTTCTAGCAAAGTGCTCTTCTACAAATGCTTTGAAATGCTGCAATTCAAATTGAAACAACTCAACTGGGTTCCACAAGGTTATGAAATATGGAAGACAGTAGACTCGTATATACCTTAGGTGGCCTGCGCAGCGTGTACAGCATCGACTTGCATGACTGCAGGAATGCGTTCTCGTTGTATGAGATCGAGTTTTTCTCGGCCCCGACTTTTCCAATCTCTTCATCGTATCCAGCCTCGTTGAAATATGGTTTCTCATTCAGGACAAGTGCCTGAAGGGATAGCAGAACTTGAAGAATGGTGGAGTTTTCAGGATTCCACACTTCAGTACCTGTGCCCGTCCATGTATTCAGAAGGCTCAGACAAACCTTCCCTGATTCATACAAGTTGGGGTTTAACCTCAAGCCACAGGACTTATAGTGAACAGCCTGCACAACAGATTAACGATCACTCGCCTATAAAAATTCTGAATGTGTTTTCTTGACTTAGATTGTATTAGTTCAGGAATTCATGCTTCAGATAGAGTTTTTCCGTATATGTTAGAAAAACAAAATAGAAAGGCAACATTAATTTAGCAGCTATTCAGCTCAAAATTAAGCAGAAGAAGAAGATTAGCATGCTCACAGGGGGGCCATGAGGATAATCTGGAGGAAAGAAAATGTCAAAGAAGAATAGCCCATCGTGATACGGAGTTCCAGGGGCTCCAACAATGACTGCTCTCAAAAGATCCATTCTTTCCTCACAAACCCTGACGAAGATAGTATCTGCACAAGGATGCATAATGTCAAATATTTGAGGAAATATAAAGATCAGAAACATGATAAGCATTTCATAACCAAAGATAGTCTAGCCTTGTTAGTCCTGACAATTGGAGTTGGTTACGTGGATCTTATCCCCTCTGTTAAACTTTATGATAAAGTTACATCAGTAGTAATATACTCTCGAATAATCTTTAATTGTCATACAAAATTGTCCTTGATCTATCTTCTACAATCACTCACACCCTTAACTTTCATTGATTGAACTTATCTAACTATAGTATTTGTTAGTCAATCTTTCAACATGTTTATACCTTCTTAATCCAGTTTCTCTCACCTTATCATGCAATGGATTATGGAGTTACACCTAAATAACGTCAGATAGTAGTATTTAATTTTAATCTCTCCTCGTAAACTCCATGTATCCATGTTAGCATTCAATTCTTTACTACCTTAACATTTTTGTATGTGTTATATAAGGAAAAATATTTTCATAGCAGTCGTATCGGCATTCCTCAAAGGCTTACTTATGAAACTTGATTAAACCACCAATTAATACCATCATATCAAGAGAAATCCTAGCATACAACGGGCCAAATACAAGAAACAAAAATATATATATATCATGCACCACGAGTGACACAGAAAGTTTAAAGTGAAAAATAAACCTGGCAAATCCTTTTTCAGGATATTCCATTCTTGCTGTACCTTCTTGAACCAGCCTCTTTTAACCTGATTAAAATTACAGTCTTGTCATGCGAAATTAATAGTCTAGAGACTTCAACCAACTTATTTACCTGGGACACAATTGAACCATTGCCAATTCCATTGATAAAATGATGATCAGAGAAATCATTGACCATATCAAATTTGTTAAAGTCCATTGGTCTAACTTCTCCAGGTAAAATACTTAGTTCATCGTTATGTTCAGATGGTTCTGCTTCTTGAGCCAGAACTTCCATTTGACTCTTTTTAAGGTCCAATTGAAGTTCTTTATTCGAAAGTTGGTGTTGATAGTCTTCTGCACTCTGCATTGGGACTCCATTAGTTATTTTAAGTCATTATACAGTCAATCTTAGAATTCATATTTGCTAAAGTAGCAAAACTCAACTGAGACACCCAGAGAATCTGAACCCAAAAAGCCAAAGAAATTTCTAGCAACATTTGTTAGAAACCCAACTGCTGCCCCGGGAAACAAACATTTGACAGATTTCAATGACTTTGTTGCACAATCCTCATTCTCAAAAATCTAGAAAACAAATATTTGCAATTAGGTCAAAATTCTGTGTACGTAAAATTTTATTAGTATTCTTTAGCCCCTAGCAACAAATGGTGGTATGTAAATTCACAAAGCATATCATATACCATTTCCATCTTGTTTGATAGTAGTTTCTGCTGATCAGCAGTACCCTTGCTGATAGCTGTGGAAGAAGATTCCCCATTGGACGACGGCACTGTAAGACTTGAAATCTTATCCAGTCCAAAAATTTCATATGGTGGAACCTGAAAATCACAAAAAAGTTTTAAAATGCTAACATTAGCTGACCAAAATACTGACAAGTTGGAGAAAACAATGAATCCCAATAGGAGGTAATAATGAATCATCGCTTTTCAATTGAGTCAAATTGATCTTGCAAGATATAACAGTGTGAATACGTACCTGGGAGACATGACCACTAGCCCATCTCACTTCAACACATTCATCTTTGTAACCAATAACGGTTCCTATGCATGATAAGCAACTTTGAAAAAAGTCTCTATGGCTATCATCGGTGTGCTGTCCAAGAGTTTCTTCGCATGATAAAGAATTGTTTCTTGGATAACTGCTTTGCCTAGCTACCAGGTCTTTGCACTGCATATCTCTGAGATTTTCATTCACTATCTCAACATGAGGAATATATCTAACCACAATGTCGCCAATGCAATGTGAGAAATCTGGATGTTCAATCAGTTCATAAGCACTCACCATCTCTTCGGTGGATCCGCAAATGCAATCAACTGTTTGTTTAACCTCAGGTACTATCCATTTTACCCTAACTGTACGCTCATATGAGTCCACACTTTTTACAATGCCAAGCCTTTGGATCCTTGGAGCACAAACATCTTCTGGTACCGACTTCTCCATAACAAACTGTTCTGGCCAAAAATCATGATCACATATATTGTTTACAGGTGACAACATTTGTGGATCTATACCAACTGATTTTTCTCCATTTTGCCACAAGATGTCAACTTTTCTTTTTGTTTTTGTGATCAAGTAAATCTCTTGACTTCTCATTTCGATTTTCTTATGCATTTCCATGGAATATATTGGTGCCATTCGCAGAGGTTGTTTAGCTTCTGCACTGTCTTGAAGATTATGGGTATAATCAACTGGAAGTCCACACCAATCCCCAATTTGCCAATTAGCATACAAAAAAGATGACAAGAGAGTGAGATCATTTGGAGATTGGAAATGAGCAGGAGTTGATGAAAGAATGTTCTGTCCAATAATGACAGAACAAATCCAATTAACACAAATTAGTCCTACTTCCACTTGGAAGACAGTGCCTTCCTCTTGGTTCTCCTTTAAAACACACAACCACGAAGGCAATTTTGAATTGTGTGGACATTTGACTTTTACGCGTTGTCCTGGATAGTGCTGAAATGGTGAATCTTCAAGTCTTGGAGAGAGAGGAACCAAATCGACAGAATCTCTGACTAAAATTTCATTCTTTTCCCCGTCATCAAAGAGAATGGTAACCGTATCAAATACTTTCTCAACCCTTCCAATCCACGGACCATGGGCTACATAATCACCAATATCAAATGATCTAAATCTGTTAAGTCTCTTGCTGTTTATTTCCTTGATCGATCCACCAGAAATCGTCTCCAATTCTACAACCATATCAATATCCACAACCCGACCCAACTGCCCTGAGGGATCTGTTATAGAACAGACAACATCACCATGAACAAAGCCTCTTTCAAACGTAAGGAAATCATCAATTTTATCAATACTCTCATCAAGACTCGACAGGATAATCTGAGCATGTCCCCCATATGTTGATTCACTTTCATCTAAGTCTTCACTGTCGCTGATTTCGGAATAGATTTCACTATCCGAGTCTATGACAAGTACATCCATAGTTGTAAGTACCTATAAGAAATAAGCCATTATATTTCAACATCAAATACTGAGATAAGTTCATCATCTCGGTCTCATTGATTATCAAGAGATGGGACTCAATGAAAATAATAAAATTCACTTGCTAAAGTTAACATTACTTTCATGACAGTATGCGAAACAATACCAAATCATTGATCTTTCACTAAATTAGAAGCAAAATATTGACAATCTTTAAAGGAAAAGAACACATTGGGAGTACAGAGAGGAAAATAAGAGATAGAGGAGTTGCTTACCTTTTACTTTGTTCTCCTTCACAAACCAAGGTTGATAACCAAGTTGAGAATATGTTTTGATCTTCAATTAATGATATCAACTAAAAGAGATTCTTAAGCCAGAAAGCTAATGGCTGAAAAAGAGGAAGATAAATAGATGCAGGAGCTTCACCGCAACCAATTCTATTGCCAGAGGGGATTTTCCCAGTAACTAAAGAAAGTTGTAGAATCAGCAGCTAGAGGAGATATTCCCAAGCGAATGAAGTGACACTACCACTTGCCAAAGGAGATTTGCCCGAGAGAGCTAAAAACTGACAATCAGATGCCAAAGGAGAATTGCCCAACTGCAGAAAAATATTTCTTGCCAAGGGAGAATTGCCAGAAAAGACTTTCTGCCAAAGGAGATTTGCCCTACAGGAGAGTATACCATACATATACCTATTCTGAAAAGTCCTTGAAATCCTAATTTGCTTATAGTGAATGCTTCAACTAGAAAAGGTGCTAAGTAAATGCCAAAGGAGATGTCCCCAGATATATTTCTGTGCTACGTTCTGCCAATGGAGACTTGCTCAACAGAAAGAAGCACTTTCGCTGTAGCCCTTCATGGATGGACCAGCCCCCTGCAAATGAGAAGAATAAAGAGTAACACACTAAATCTTTTCACTTCAAAGAAAACAACACTAGTCACTTAACGAGCAAAATCAAATAGTACAAATTGGGATGAGTTTTATAACTCAATTGTGAAAACTAAAGAATATCAAAAGGATTTAGTAACTTGCTTCGAAGAAAGAAAGCAAGTAAATAGTAACACATTAATAAAGATATCACTAAACTACTCAGCAAACCATACACTTGTGGACTAAAATAGGAATTGATCTAATTTCAGATGATAAATTAACCCATTTTGTGAATGGCAAGTCTTCAATTTCTTGATAAAGCTCAACAAAGATGCAAGTAATAACGTACCACAAGAACCGAACTGCTCAGCGGACAGAGTTTTAAATGTCCAAACTCATACAAATCAGGAAACCATTGAGTGGGATTGTTATCGCAATCTGATTCATCCCATAACACAACAAGTCAAAAAGTTGTCTACAAGAAAACAAGCGCACACTTTGCTCCTAAAAACCATACTAGCTTATGCACCAAAACGTATACTCGCCCAAAACTAACCCACAATGATGAACCATAAAACCCTAAAAAAAACAATTTTGCTGGAGAATACGTAATCTATTATCTATAGAACCAAAACCAGATGCAGAACCCCCCAAAAGAGCGTAATACCAAAATAAAATTACAAAATAAGGGCATACCGCATCACTTCAAACTCCATTTCGGAGGGCGTGCGTCAGAGGAAGAGGAGAAGCCAAGAAGCGAACTTTTTGGTTCCTTTCAGTCAATCGATCCGATTCCTCCTCGACCAAAACTAAACGAGCCATTCCGGAGGCGACCCATCATGTCGACTCCAAAAAGATCCCTCCTTTGGCCGCTTCTCCTCCTCCTCCGCCGCAGAGGAACTTCTGGTGGGTTCACTTCGTGCACTGGTCGGACTGGGGAGAGATCGCACTATTTGAAAAGACTCGACATCCATTAATTTATACGTAAAAGCAAACGAAACGGAGGATGTTGCGATTTGGGCGGTGGCGGTGATGCGTCGAGTAATATGCGTGAGGATATTCTCGTTGCTTTTTCTTCCCTCAAACTGGTTTTTGCAGGTCAAGGGCCCTCGAAGCAAATTATCCATTACCATGGATTCATGCATTTATACGTGTTTACACCCCAATTTGCACTAAAATCTTATCAGCAATTTAGTGTGACATAATTTATCTTAATTTATAAAATATTATTCGAAAAATTAGTTTCTTAGGTTCCTTAACAATATCTAAAAATTAATTGACAAATTTTTTTTGTGTTAAAAGATAAGAAATAAAAGATTAATTTTCATCTTTTTGGATAAATTTAAAACTTGACTTCTAAAATATTTATGTCATTTAAATTTTAAATGTTAATTCTTTTATTATTTTTTTAAATATTTTATCATGTACCATACTAGCAAGAATTACTATTTATAATTTTTTTATTAAGGTTAATTGTTGTCACTTTGACATCATTATGAGCATAATATATCACAGCGGTCGGATAATCAATCGCCCTATTATATGGGGGCGGTCGGATAGTTGGTTAGACAGTCGATCGGATAGTCAGTCGGACAGTCGGTCGAATAAAAATTGCATAACAATTTCACTTCTTGACTATACAATTTAACTCCTATGTGTAACAATTTTAGTTCTGTGCTACACAATTTATACTCATCTGCTATGCAATTTATGATTAATCCAACATCATTCATGACCTATGATTTGAGACAACATCAGCACACATGAAAGAAACTATGAGAATTGTGGATGCTTGATTAATGCTCAAGCTACAGTTGAGGTTGAATAGCTGAGTGACAACCAAAGTGCGATAGCACAAGCAGTTTATCGCTGGTCACTTTTTTTCCCTTAATTGGCCCAACGATTTCTCGTTGACATTAGGGTTGTAGGCATTTCATTGCCATGATTTTTCCTTACTCCAACCATTGAGGTCAGTCAGCTGATTCATGCTCGCCATAGAAGATGAGATAAATGGATAAAAATGAACTATTTATTCTTTCGTGAACCCTCCTATTGATTTTGACTAGATTATTTTTTTGATTCTCTCAAAAGTACTTAATAGCTGCTTAGATATTTTCTTCCAGCAGAATGAAAATTTTGAGATATTATTGTTGAATTTATTCAGCGAATGAAAAATTTGAGGCATTAATTATTCACTTTATTTAATAGGTGAAATAAGCGGCAGATAGTTCACTAGAATTTGGATGGCTGAATTATAAAAAAAATACAAAATTAATGAAAGCCATAGAAATAATTAGCTCAACTATCCCCCTAACAAAAGGCCTCTAACAGGTCATTATCTTTTCCTACAAATATGTGTTTTCTATTAAAAATAAAGGCACTTGGAGTTGAGAAATGAAGTGGAGAGATCATGAAGTGATCAGATTCATATTGGCATACACTCTTTCTTCACTCAATCACTCATTAAAAAATTAGAGAGGGACCTACCTCCTTGTGTAACTCCAACAAGACTTTATTTTTATTTATTTAATTTTTTTTGTTTTTTGAAAAAGAAACCTTTTATTCACCACTTGTTGCTATTGGTGCACAATACCTAAAGCTGAAAACATGACAAGTTTTTGGAGTGCTTGTTGCCACTTTGATTAAAAGTGAGTAAAGGATCCATGGTCACTATGTATTGAATAGTTAGTGGGTTTGTCATCCAACTCAACAAGAATTTTATTTATGGCATGTTAGGTACCATAAAAATGGTGTTAATTAGATCAAAGTATTAGTCTCAAGTCAAATTATCGGCACATAATTAGATGGATACAAGTTATTTGACCATTATTAGTTGGTCCAAAGTGAGCTTGTATTGTACATGGTCTTATCTTATTTTGAATTTTTTATATGTAATCTTATTTTGTATTACGAAAGGTTATTTTTACAATTTGAATCCATAACTATAAGATTATATGATAATAATTTTATCATTAAATCAGCTCTTCTTCAACTAAAATTAATTTAAAAGGTAAATCAAATGTTGGAAAAATTAAAAAAAAAGCTGAACAGAGAATATTCTAGTGGGCCATGGAATTGCACCTAGCACATATAGAAGGATATTCTCCAATGGCAACTCGCACATCCCTGAGCATATCCATCGTGCATCCTCAAAAGTGGACTTCGCGAGGCTTTCACTAATGCAAAAGGAAAAAGGGAAACTCGTTTGTTGACCTAAACGCAACACGCACAGTGGAGTGCCGTGTTCATCCATTCTTTTTTTTTTCCCTTTAATTAGAGTTATCAGACGGATCCGTTGAAAAATTAAATCTGATTAAAAAATATATTAAAAAATTAAAAAGTTATATTTATACTGAGTTAAAAAAAATATTTCAACTCGCAGACGGATGGTTGTGGCTGTCCAATGTGACTGAGCGTGCGCAGAAGAAGCTGGACACGATAGATACATTGCGTTGCATCTCTCTTTGACTAAATATCTTCGATGAACTTTGATTGGCATAACGATGAAAAATAGATTTGATTGCAAATAAAATCTAACTTGATGGGAAATTATATTGTCATATATATTATGGATCGGTATGACTTGATCTAGAAGATCAAGATATGGTTCGATTCGATGATATGTCAGATAGAAGACATGATTCTAAGACTAACTGGCTTACTCTCGTGCCTCGACTCGGCAACTCCAACTCAGTATTCAGCTCAATTCGGGCCGACGACCCCACTCGGGAGCAGTTTAGGTCAGGATACAATATCCAACTTGGCATTTAGCTCAGTTCGGGATCTCACACCCGACCTTTCTCAAAGCTTCACTCCATTTCAACAGTCGGATCTAAGCTTCGAGTCCAAGCCGTGCCACCGAGTCTCCTCCCGACTGCATAAAGTCCTCGGCCTTAAGGCCTGTCTCAGTTGACCTCGATTTAGGTTCTCTCTGTTGACCATGCTTCGCCTCCTCAGTGCCACATGACGCGCTCAACCAATTCCGCTCCGATCAATCCCTCATCAGGCCGTTGCCAGAAGGATACATGCAATCATATGATATATCGGGTAGCTTATCACCCCATTAATTCAGCATGATAACGTAGGTTAATGTCGTATCAGTATGGGTGATAAGACTTTTTCAGTACTGCGACAATGATGTGATGTTCTCCCTACTCAAATGAGACATCTCGTTCTGACAAGATCTCTTTCAAAAAATATACTCCTTAATTAAGATAAAACAATTTTGCATTATTCTCTTACATAAATTTATATATCTCCCCTCCATCTCGCGGAGATAGGTACGCACACAGATAGATTCACAAATTAAATGCTCATTCTCTTCGCATTTTTTCTCCTTCTCCAATTAAGGAGCTGACTTGAACGTCGGAACGGTTGAGCTAGGGCACTTTTGACCTCCGTTCTCACCCTCTTCTTCCTCTTATTGTGCAGAGTTTGACAGCATATCAGAGTTCATCATCCTCATCCTTCGCTGCATGTGGATGCCACTTGACCGTCAATCTACAAGCCAAGTGATCAATGACTCATCCGAAAAATGATCTCAACATGAACAATATATATATATTTTTTAATAAGTAAAGGGAGTCTTAATATAATAATATAATGATAAAATTATTATTGCGATTAAGACGGTGTTCAATAGATCCTTATTATAGAATTTTTTGTTTATGTATTCTTAGATGGTTAGTATCGTGGGAGTTCTCTTTCTTAGCCTGTCTTCTTTCACGTGGGTTTTGTGCAAAAACTCTAAGCTGATATTATTTGATTATTTTTTTTAAAAAAGTTTATTTTGATGAAAATCATTAAAAAAAAATCTTCCACCCAATCAAAGTGTGTTAATTTTCGAAGTGCAAATGATTTGCAAATCAATTTGCACCTTCAAAATTGGAAATTTTCAAAAAAATGAACTTACAAATTTCTAGAATTTGTAGAAGATTTTGATCATATAAAAGCTCTTCTTTATTTAGCTTCTCATACAGAGTTGCTATACATACAGGCCCTTAGACAGACAACGGAACCCTAAGCACGATCGGAAGAGGGCGTCGACGGCGTGCGGTCAGCGGCGGCGGAGGCGGAGGGGTCGAGTACGGGGTTGGCGCCCTTCACCATCCATCCGGCGGCGAAGAGGGAAAGGCCGGCGAGGAAGGCGGCGCCCCAGGCGCGCGTGGACCAGCGGCTGAACCTGCGGGTGGCGTACTGCCAATGCTCGCGGAGCACAGCGGGGTCCGGGTTGCGCGGGTCCGGCGGGTTGGGCCACTTCGCCGTTCTCGCCCACGCCTCCTCCGGCGGACCCAGCGGATCCGACGGTGGCGCCGCCGTCGCGCTCGGTTCGTTCTTTCCGTTGTGGTTAAATTAGAGCCATCTCTGGCGGGTTCTGGATCCTTCTTCTCTATTGTGTTTCATTAGAGGAACGTTGTGGTTAAATGCGTTATCGGGTCGGGTTAAGGTTAAGGGTCCCAGTCCGGGCACGGGCTCGGTTGATCCATGCCCGGATCCGGTACCCATTTTTTAATGAAAATTTTAAAAAGATGTGGATAATAAAAAATAGTTAATCCAGTGCTTGTTTTGCCGTTCACGCTTCCCAGTTCCCAGATCGAGATGACCACCGCCGTCGCCGGCCGCTGCCTCAACCTTCTCTCTGCCCGGCCGCCTCTTCCCACCTCACGGTGCCCACCTTCTTCTGCTCTACATCAACTTTTCTCCTGCAACAAGCGGCGGCCTGGCGGCGGCCGTGTGACCCGCAGCACCGCCGGCTTCCGTGCCCGGTGCGGGCTCTTGCCGGTCGACCCATGGGCTCCCACTCTCGACTCCCAGAGCGTCGCCTCCCAGCTCTTCGCCGTATCCCTCTTCCCCTACTTGGGCTTCCTCTATTACATCACCAAATCCAACACCGCGCCCAAACTCACCCTTTTCGGCTTCTATTTCTTGCTCGCTTTCGTTGGAGCCACTAGTACGGAATCTTTTTTTACTGCGTAGTACCTTATTGCTTTACCTCATAATTGTGAAATTTCAGGCTATTTTGATCCATATTGGACTCTTCGTAGGTCACAATTATATTTCGGTGGAAATTTGAATCTTTTATACTCTCTGCATCATATGCTTGCTAGTTTATGCCTTTATTTTCTTAGCACTGGTAGGGTTATCATCATCATCATCATATTTTACCTCAGATGAAGACAAAGTACATTGAAGCATTTTGAATGGATTATCAGACATTGTTAATTAGTACATCTAACTTGTGTTCTTTATTGGATGCATATGATCCATCTTGAAAAAATAAGTACCGGCTGGAATATATGGTAATTTCTCTACTCTCCTATCTTTCTGATTCAAGATTTAATTCAAGTTAGTTCTGATCTAAAACTAATAATGTCTTACATCAGCGAAGGTGCATTATGGAACCTCATTGTCAAATGTTGATTGGTTGCACGGTGGTGCGGAGTCATTGCTTACTCTCACAAACTTGTTTATTGTTTTGGGCTTGAGGGAAGCATTGAGGAAAGTGAAGGATGCAAAGAAAAACACACCTCCAGTTGTTTCGGATGTTAAAGAGAAAAGTTCTGTATAGGTGAGCACCATGTCTCAAATGATCTATGTACTGTGTAAGATTGGCGAAATAGTGTATAAAGATTCATTAAAAAACTTCTCATTCAATGTCAGCTCTGAGTCTCAGTGCATCAAGATTCATTCTTCTTCCCAATCACACCATGGATGGTTGCTCCACCTCCCAATTGACTGAATCCACATCAAGGTTTCTTCTTTTGTGTCACCATCAACTCTCGAAATTCTATTCTTCCTGGTCTCTTGCAGAGCAGTTGATTGATATTTGTCTTTCTTTTTAAATTTTTTGGTTAAGTTTTAGTTTTAACAAGTTGTTATAGTCATGTTGCATTTTAATTTTCAAATCTATCATTACTACCAAAGTTGTCACCATGCACATGATTATTTATCTCTATCCAAATAATTCAGGTAGTTGTCATGCAATACAATTCTTTCAACACATCTATGAGCTATCAGACTAAATGCCTTGTTGCATATGTTCTATTAAATCTGTTTTGTTTGTATCTACCTGTAATCTATGGCTCCCCGTGAGACACTCTTTAACTGCATATGTAGAAGTACACATCTATAAGCCATCAGAATGTTATCTAAAGACTAAATGTCTTGTTGCATATGTTCTATTAAATCTGTTTTGTTTGTATCTACCTGTAATCTATGGCTCCCCGTGAGAGAGACTTTAATTGCAATAGTCTAGCTGTTGGGAATGTCTTCAGCTCCATTGCATTGAAGTAGTTTTCTCTTGTACCAAGAATTGATTGTCATGTAGACTTGAGCTTTAAGTTATATTTCTCGTACAGTAGATAGAAACACTAATAATGACCTGATGTTTCTTCTTTTGCACTTTAACATTGCTTCTCTACTTGGCATTCATTTCATAAGGCATTCACAATATCAACATGATTCAATAATGGGTCACATTCATTTCTTGCAGTGACTGTCTGATTCTCGAGTCAGATTAAAAGGTGGTCCTGAATTCATAGATTGGATGCTCACTTTGTAAGGTAGATTCCTATGTTCAAAGTCATGTTCTTTCTCAGACACCTAAATATAGAAGAAAAGGAAAATTATGATCTGTTTTTTTCTTCATACCTCTTGTTTATTTGGGAGGACTGAAATAAAAATTAGAGATTTTTTTTTGTGTGAATTTTTTTTTCAATATTTATTTATAAAAAAATAAATTATTCATCCTTTTCGTTATTTATTTATTATAAAATAATAGAGAGACAGAATTTAAAAACAACAGCACATGAAAACAACATAAAATGTATGCATTTGACTTCTGAAATAGTCAAACCATAGAAAACAAAATAAATCATTTAAAACTATTTATTTCTAAAAGTGAAAAAAAGAGTGTCGATGCTTATTTTATCACAGTAAAAATTATCTTTCACTCCTCGCATTATTCAAATTACTGATTAGGGATTTATAGGGACGAACTCGAAGGGCATATTGGGCAGAACGCAAATTCATAATGCTGTTTTTATAATAATTAAAAAAATGGAGGTGTCTTTCTGATTTGCTTCCCATTATAATTTGTAAATGCGAAAAGAAGGCGAAAGGCAAATTACTAAAAACTCCAGCGTCGCAGGCAGCGGGGAGTGGCGTGTACACAAGTTTCCTGCGTCGCTTTTCCAGTGCCCCACTCGTTTCCTAGGGTTTCCCCATCCCGCCGCTACGACGCGGCCAGCTCGCTCCGCCGCCATCCTTTTCCGATCGGTTTCGAGATCTCCAGGTGCTGATCTCCTCCTTCCTTCGAAGGACGTAAGTGATCCCAAAGACTCCTTTCGCCTTCTCTGTCTCGTCCAAGTTCGGCGTTCTGCCGTCGCCGCCTCTGGAAGTGACGAAGTAGGTTCGTCTTTTTCATCAATTTTTTTTCGAGAGCTAGCGTGCGTATGAAAGTTTATCTGCTTTTAGCGGATTTATGCTGTGTTTTGCAGATTTGTGATTGGAGGTTTTGTTTTTCATGTGACTATGGTCAGATTTAACGTGTTTGAACCGACTTCAGCTTTTTGGTACTTTACCAGCTGATTTATCGTCTACTATTCTTTTTTATGATTTATTGGGTAATATTTTACTTGATCGCTATGTGATCAATATCTTTTAATATTCAATTGGGTCTGCTGATCTTTTTTTTTCACTATAAATTAGCCTTTAAATGTTTACTTTTTTCATGTACTTTGCATTAACTGTTTCAAAATGCTCATCACCGTTTCTTTGTGCTTGCATAGTATAGGATATGAACGATTGGCATCACTGTGGATGTAATTTTGAATTATGCTCTCTGATCTTCATGTAATTTGTATTAACTGATTCAAAATGTTTCTAACCGTTTTATTTGTGCTTGCTTAGTAAAGGATATGAATGATTGGCATCACTGTGGGTGCATTTTTGAATTATAGTTTTGAATGAGATCTGATCCTGTGGAATTCAATCTCTCGTTTAGACAATCTTTGGCGCATATCTATGATTTGAGGAGAGGATCATGAATTACACTTATCTGAACAAAATTTGACTTTTTAATTTCTAAATTTTCCCATTCGGCAAGATCTAATGTAGACAAACATAAAACTCCTGAATTATGTCAAATTGAATGGGATCTGATTTTCAAAGATCTGATTGGCTATTTTAAAATTGTTAACATGTGATGAATTGTCTTGCTCGAGACTCTTGAATTTCATCGTTGTACTTTGATATTCCTTTTTATAGCTGCCTATGTTTTTTGTGTTTATTTAAAACTAGTGTAATCTGCATTATTTGCTTGTTTGAGAGAATCTAGGTATGCCAGAGTTGAGAAAATTTCAAGCAAGAATCATAACCTTCCTATCTACTTTCCTTACTGCAGCAGGATAAATCTTCATCCTTCATTGACCGCATGTTGAGCTGTAAGTCAACTAGCAACAAAATTCTTGAGCGGTTGCTGCTTCTATATTAACTAATTTAGGTGGATCTAGCTTTCTTTACTATGTGAACTGTAGCATTCGCCCTTGCCTATAGAGGTATCTTTCACAAATTTATATTATAAGGATTGCAATGATGTCCTTATGCAAAAATTGAATGGTAGTCTTGTGCTGACAATCTTGAGATATGTTTTCCACTTAGAATTTAAGATGGCAGGATGTATTGATTTCTATAGTTTATTTATAAATTTTTGTTAGATGATGAAATGAGGGAAAATAGGTGATATGATTATTTTCCAAATACAATCACTAGCTGTAGTTAGCAAGGTGAATTCATCAGAGATGTTCATTTGAGTGGTAGATATAGGTCATGAAAAATTTTGGTTATTGGAATTAAAGGTATTTTAAGAATACTGAGTAATTCAAGTGATATAGCATTCCATAGAGCTCAGTTGAGTGAAAAGATCCATATAGCTGGCGTCAAGTAGCTGGGACTAACATGACTTTTGGATGTTGTAGGCTGTAAAACTCTTTTGGTGATTTTTCCATCCTTCATCATGATTTAATGTAGATGGAGATGGCACTGTCAAAGTTTTCCAATTAGAGTTGTAATTCAATTTTGTTTGATTGAGGCATTTGTTATGTCCTGCTTTGAGGCAAATTTAATTGACAATTATTTTTATGTCCTGTCTACATGCTCAATGTGATAGAATTTTCTCATTCCCTGATTTGAGCTTATCGTTTTGAGCTATAAGCAGCTTCTTTGACATTGGGTTCAATGTGCTGGACTCTCTCTCTCTCTCTTTGTATATATATATATATCTGGTTGTACAGATATGGTCACAAATCATTGTATTACGAGATTTTACATCAAAATAATATTTGTGCAATTAATGTTGTTGTGGGAAAAATATGGAGGGGCACGTTTTGAACAATCTTTGTATATTTATTTTCATGAATAGTTAGATAGTTCTTTATAAAACAATAGATGGCCCTACTTTGGTAAATAATACTGTATTTTGCTTATTCTTGTTTTTTGTTTCTTACTATCATTTTCAGAGG
>NC_133862.1:4973467-5116348 GCF_044706935.1 Curcuma longa | reverse complement strand
CAGCATACAAGCAAGTCTATAATTTGTATTCCCTTGGTCTATGAAGCATATTTTTACATGTTCAACTTGATACCAAGTACCTCAACTGTCGGAGCATTTGCTATTTTTCCTTTTAGGGATTTTGATTTCCTTACGGGGATTTTGTCTTAGTTATTTTGTATCTTTGGAGATGGATTACTATTGGCCGTCCTCCGGAGCAATTGTAGAAGTTATATCATGTTATTGCTCAGTCACACAAAATTGTCATTTATTGCTCAGTGATTTATTGAATTGCCTTTATAGTGGTCGGGTTAGGTTTTTTATATGCATTAATCTGTTGCCTGTGTAATTCATGGTACTAGTTCATCTCCTTTCTTTGTTTCTAGAATCACACAATGCGTATATTTTGCGTTGAGATTAATTATGGTTTGTTGTTGATGTACTAGACAATGTGTAATTAGTAATATACTCATTGTGCTTATGTTCATTAGCTTAATGAATGTGGTGGAAATAATATAGCAAATGAGATGTCTTTTAGAGTGTAAATGAATCGAATTGTGTTGAGCTTGGCTTTGGCTATGTTTAACTTTGTTCATCTTTTTATATAGCTTGTTTATTTAAAAAATTTTGTTGAAAAAATATAATTTAGTTACAAGAGCAATCAGTTGCAGTATGAAATCAACATGACATATTACATGTAGTGGATTTCACATCCATGTAGTGAGATCTACAGCTATGCAGTTGAGTGTGTCTTGTTGATTTCATGTTGTATTTTTTCATGTTGCATATCATTTTTCTAGTTACAATATTAGTCTAATAGCTAAAATGTATACTTGCTCCTCCTTTAAAATATATAATGGATAATTTAAAATTATAAAGAATTATGAATGTGAATTTTTTATGTTTTTGAATAAAATATACAAATGAGATATAATTAAAACTAAGAGAAATTAATTTTTTAATATTAATTTGAATTTATTTATTTTATATATTTGACAATCAATTGTAAATAAGTTTTATTGACTAACAATTGAGTTAGTTTTATATTTCTTATCTCTGGAATATAATTGAGTTGGTAATGACGAAACATAGTTGCTGAAGTGGACAGGGATTGAAATTTAGCAAAGTCGAGGTAATGTTCTGACTTTGTCATGGTCAAATTATAATTTATTTATTTATTTTTTTATAGATAGTCGTGGAATATCGTTGAGATTATTGAGATGATGAATTTTATATTTTGTTGAAGTGCTCTGAAAATAATTTGGGGAAGAAAAGATATTTTTTTTATAGTGGAAATCTAAGGTGCTTTTTGTGATTTGTCTCCATTATTTTGTTGTAAATTGTTAAAACAAAGTGGGGGAATAGGTAAGTTATCGAAAATTCCAGCTTCGCAATTGGGGGTGGTGTAGATCGCTTTCCCTTCCCCCTTTTCCTAGGGTTTTCCCACCCGCCACTGCGTCGCGGCCAGCCCACTCCGCCGCCTTCCATTCCGAGTCCGATCGGGAGGTGCTGATCCTGGACGTAACTGATCTCAAAGACTTCTTTCCTCCGCCATCTCAGCCAAGTTGGGGGATTCTTCTGCCGTCGCCGCCTCTGGAAGTGACGAAGTAAGTTTGTTTTTTTCCCCGTCGATTATATTTTTCAGATCCAGATTGTAGTTCCAGGAGCTGGCGTTTCTACATAAGTTTATCTGGTTTTAGCGTATTTATGCTGTGTTGTTGCAAGCAATTTGGCAGATTTGAGGTTTGAATTTTTATTGTTCGATGTGATTATGGTTAGGTTACGCTTGTTTGACCTAAAGTTGATATTTTGGGTACTTCACCAGCTGAGTCATAGTTTACTAGACTTTTTGATGATGTATTGGGTAATATTTCACTGGATCGCTTTTTCATCAATTTCTTCTCATAGACAATTAGATATTTATGGTTTTGTGCTCTGTAAATTAAATTGATAATCTTTTCTTTGTTTATGTAATTCATATAAATTGATTCAAAATGTTTCTTACCGTTCCATTTTGTGCTTGCTTAAGATTGGATATGAATGGTTGGCATGGCTATGAGTGTAGTAATTTTGAAGTATTCTCTCGAGTGAGATCTGAATCTGGGAAATGTGCTCTCTTTCTTTTAGATGATTTGTGGTGTATATCAATGATTTAAGGAGAGGATCATGAATTATCCTCACCTGAAAGAATTTGACTTCTTAAGTTCTGAATTTCCCATTCATCAAGATTGTGTAAAGATAAGAGCATTGAATTATATTAAATTGAATGGGTTCTGATTTTCAGAGATCTGACTTTCTTTTTATAATTGTTAACATGCAATGAATTATCTTGCTCAACACTGCTGAATTTTGTCATCATACTTTCAGTTTTATTTTCATAGCTGTATACCTTGTCACTGGTGCCATATGCCACTCATTTGTTTGTTTGAGGGAATTTGAGTATGTCATAATTTAGAATAAGTAAAACAAGAATCATAACAT
Organism: Curcuma longa; assembly: GCF_044706935.1. Taxonomy (NCBI): domain Eukaryota; kingdom Viridiplantae; phylum Streptophyta; class Magnoliopsida; order Zingiberales; family Zingiberaceae; genus Curcuma; species Curcuma longa. The sequence continues at coordinate 5,113,888 of NC_133862.1, read as the reverse complement.
CCTTTCTACCTGGTTCACTTCATGAATCTTCATCCAATATTGATCCTCTTTTGATGATTTTGGTTCTGTGCCAGAATTTAGGTAGGATGTACCCTTTTATGTAAGGGTATTTCTATTATAAGGATTATGCTATAGTGAAGATGGTATGCTAATTGGCATGTTAATAGGTGATAAAATAAGAAAAAATGAGTTAAGGTGATATGAATATGTTCAAAGACAATCACTAGATTTTATAGTTAAATATCCACCAGATTTGGTGGTGTGACGGATTGGGATAGGCTAGGAAAATTTTGGTTAACTTAAGCAAAAGTATTTTAAGAGAATTGATTCCTCAAATGATATAGATTTTCAGAGAGTTCAATGGAGTGAAAAGATCCATATAGCTAAAGTAATAGTTTGGACTTAAATCATTTATTGTTGTTGTAGAGATTTTCTTGATGATTTTTAAATTTTCATCATGATCTAGTGTAGATTGAGATGGTAATGTTAAACTTTGCCCAATAGAGCATGATTTGATTTTTGAAGCTTTGATTGCTTTTTTGAAACTGTCATTTTATAGTTCAATTTCCATTTTTGTTTTTATCTACCAAATTATATTTTTCCATTTAGCACTATTCAATTCTTATTGATCGTGGCTATTTGCTATGACCGGAGTTGTGACAAATTCAATCAAGTATTTTTGTGCCCTATCTACATCTTCACTGTGGTAGAATTACTTTCCCCCCTGATTTTGAGCTTATCACATTGAGCTATAAGCAGATTATTTGACATTCTTGGTTCAACGTGCTAGATTTAATCTCTATCTCTCTCACACTTGCTCACAAGTCAGTTTGTACGGATAAGTCACAAAACCTTCTAATGAAGGGCGAGAGCATTTTACAGAAAATTCATTTGTAGGATTAATGTCCTAGTGAAATTGAATGCAGGGCTACTTGTGTGAATAATCTTTGTATATTTCTTTGCATGAATTTTTAGATTTATGTAGGATTTCTGATGTAAAATAATACATGACTTTATTTGTGCTCTAATTTTGTATGAAAATGCTGTCTTTTTAACTCGTTAACTGTCTGTTTGTTGCTATCATTTACAGAGGTTCAATGGAGATCACTCAGATTCTCTTAAATGCACAAGCAGTGGATGGTACTGTTCGGAAACATGCAGAAGAAAGTTTGAAACAGTTCCAGGAACAAAACCTTCCTGCTTTTTTGCTATCTCTTTCTAATGAGTTAGCCAACAATGAGAAGCCTGTTGATAGCCGAAAGTTGGCAGGCTTGGTACTTAAAAATGCTTTGGATGCAAAAGAACCGCTTAGGAAAGCTGAGCTTGTTCAGAGATGGTTGTCTTTAGATGTGTCTGTCAAATCCCAGATTAAATCTTGCTTGCTGCAGACCCTTTCTTCTCCAGTACCTGATGCTAGGTCTACTGCTTCCCAAGTTATTGCTAAGATTGCTGGCATTGAACTACCTCAGAAACAATGGACTGAACTTATAGCATCTCTGCTCTCAAACATACATCAGCTCCAGTCGCATGTTAAGCAGGCTACACTGGAAACTCTCGGCTATATATGTGAGGAAGTTTCTCCACAAGTGGTTGATCAAGACCAGGTCAACAAGATACTTACAGCTGTAGTCCAGGGAATGAATGCTTCAGAGGGAAGTACAGATGTCAGGGTTGCTGCTACAAGAGCATTGTATAATGCTTTGGGGTTTGCACAAGCAAATTTTTCAAATGACATGGAACGTGATTATATTATGAGAGTGGTCTGTGAAGCCACTTTGTCTCCAGATGAGAAGATCCGGCAAGCTGCATTTGAGTGTTTGGTAGCTATCTCATCTACCTATTATGACAAGCTTGCATCATATATGCAGGACATATTCAATATCACTGCAAAAGCTGTGAGAGAAGATGAGGAGCCTGTTGCTCTGCAAGCAATAGAGTTTTGGAGTTCAATCTGCGATGAGGAAATTGACATCTTAGATGAATATGGGGGTGATTTCACAGCTGATTCTGATGTGCCTTGCTATTATTTTATCAAGCAAGCTCTGCCTGCTTTGGTTCCCATGTTATTAGAGACACTTCTTAAACAAGAAGAGGATCAAGACCAGGATGAAGGTGCTTGGAACCTTGCAATGGCAGGAGGAACTTGTTTGGGTTTGGTTGCACGCACAGTTGGGGATGACATCGTGCCTCTTGTGATGCCATTCATTCAGGAAAACATCACAAAACCAGACTGGAGGCAGAGAGAGGCTGCCACTTATGCATTTGGTTCAATTCTGGAGGGTCCATCACCGGACAAGCTCATTCCTGTTGTCAATGCTGCTTTAAACTTTATGCTCACTGCCTTGATGAAAGATCCAAATAATCATGTCAAGGACACTACTGCTTGGACATTGGGAAGAATATTTGAATTTCTCCATGGATCTATGTTGGAGGCTTCTGTCATAACTAATGAGAATTGCCAGCAGATACTTACTGTCCTCCTTCAGAGCATGAAAGATGTTCCTAATGTTGCTGAAAAAGCCTGTGGTGCTCTTTACTTTCTCGCCCAAGGTTATGAAGATAGTTCAGGATCACCACTGACCCCTTTCTTTCAAGAGATCATTCAGTCTCTCCTTAATGTCACACACAGGGACGATGCTGGGGAATCCCGCTTGAGGACGGCAGCTTATGAGACACTGAATGAGGTTGTGAGAACATCAACTGATGAGACAGCCCCAATTGTGACTCAGTTGCTCCCAGTTATAATGATGGAGCTCCACAAGACGCTTGAGGGCCAGAAGCTGTCATCAGATGAGAGAGAGAAGCAGAATGAACTGCAGGGCCTTCTTTGTGGGTGTTTGCAGGTTATCATCCAGAAGTTGGGAGCATCTGAGACAACAAAATATGGTTTTATGCAGTATGCTGACCAGATAATGGAACTTTTTCTCAGGGTATTTGCTTGCCGGAATGCCACTGTGCACGAAGAAGCCATGCTTGCAATTGGAGCCCTTGCATATGCTGTCGGGGGAAATTTCATAAAGTACATGCAAGGATTTTATCCATATTTGGAAATGGGTCTTCAAAATTTTCAGGAGTATCAGGTATGTGCTATCACTGTTGGAGTGGTTGGAGATCTATGCAGAGCATTGGAGGATAAGATACTACCCATTTGTGATGGAATCATGACACAGTTACTTAAGAATCTCTCCAGTAATCAGTTGCACCGATCTGTTAAGCCCCCAATATTTTCTTGCCTGGGAGATATTGCATTAGCAATTGGGGAAAATTTTGAGAAATATTTGATCTATGTTATGCCTATGCTACAGAGTGCAGCAGAGCTGTCTTCGCATGCTGTTGCAACTGATGACGAAATGCTGGAATATGCCAATCAACTTAGAAATGGGATCCTGGAAGCATACTCTGGTATATTGCAAGGTTTTAAAAACTGTCCAAAGTCCCAGCTTCTAATGCCTTATGCACCTCACATCCTTCAATTTCTTGATACGCTATACAACGAAAAGGACATGTATGTTCTCATGCTTTGTTTTTGATATGTTCTGATGAATTTGAGTGATTCATCTTTCTTCTTGCTGACTTAGTTGTTATTTTATTCCTCTTTTATTAGGGATGATGCTGTTATGAAGACTGCAGTAGGCGTCTTAGGTGATTTGGCTGACACCCTCGGCAGCCATGCTAGTACATGGATGAACCAGTCTGTTGCCAAGTAAAGAGTTCCTGGAAGAATGTTTATCCTCAGATGATCCATCCATAAAAGAGTCTGCTGAATGGGCTAAGATGGCCATTAGTCGGGCAGTCTCTGTTTAATCGTAAAGTATGGTGTTTTATGAGTCTGCATATGCATAGTTGTCAGGTCAAGTCTGGTCTGGGGTTGCATACATGTGTCAGTCGTCACCAGTTTGCACAGGATTTTTTTATGGGCAGAGTCGCACGCACGAGCCATTTTCTAATATAGACATGAGCATCATGTATTGGTTTCTTCCCATTTCATTGGGAAATTGCATTGCAAATGATTCAACTACGCCTATCATGCAGGAGAGCTGAAGCTCTTGTGGAAAATCCATAGGGGCCCATAAATAAGGGCGTATCCAGAGACTGTTGTAGTCAAATTTCCATTGCATTATTCCAAAGCCATCCTTTTGCAGCATACAAGCAAGTCTATAATTTATAGTCTCCTGGTCTCTGGAGCATGTTCCACATTTTCAACTCGAGTTCCAAGTACTCACAGTGTCTGAGTATTTGGCCATTTTCCTTTTGGGGATATTTTATTTCCTTATGGGGATTTTGTCTTAGTTATTTTGTATCTTCAGAGTTGGACTGCCCCTCCCTTGGAGCAATTGTAGAAGTTATATTGTGTTATTGCTCTGCCACCAGTAATTGTCATATATTGCTCAGTAATTTCGTCCATTACACCTTGGCATTCATGTGTATTGTCATTGAATTTATTTAATAACTTCAGGTTGCTCTATTGGTTACTTGTATGATCTTTTATGTATTTTAATGCTTTTTGTTACCTGTTTAATTCATTGGTAATAGTTCTTCTCTTTGTGGTGATTTCCTTGCTGAGCTATTTACGTGCATAGTTTGGTTCTGTTGTTTATAGAATCGCATGATCAGTATTTCTGTCTTTGAGATGATTCCAACTGAAACCCATGGTTGTAATAGACTATATGTAAGTTGGTCTGACAAAATTATTTATTCTTTTTATTTGCATATTTATTTGATCGGTTTGTCAACTGTCTTAAATAGTCTATTGGTTTATTCAACTTGATCTCTCTCATCCAATTAGTTTGACTAGCACAATTATCCTGAACAACTTTGATCAACTTGAATGACTTAACTACATGGTCAACTTGATCACTTGTCAACTTGGCTAACCTAACCAACTCTATTGTGCACTTGACTACTACACTTAACCGCTATGTCCCAACTCATTAGCTAAGTGCTCATGGTTGAATTGACTTGTTCTTCTGCAAAAAGTGAATCTATCACTCTAACAGGTCTACACGGTTGATTCCATGACCATCTGTGAGGGAGGTAAATCGAGAAATTACAGTTGGTCACGATGGAGGAGAGTATTGCTTCGACTTCGTCGAAATTCAAACTTTTGTCTTTTTTTGTAAATTTGTTCCGTCGTAACCAACTCAGTTAGGCTTCGGAGTTGAATTGACTTGCTCAATGGCACTGATCAAACTAGTCCATCTACTTAGGAATGACAATTATATTTATTTTTTATCGGATATTTATTTTCAGAGAATTAAATATTCATATCTTACTCAAATATCTTATTATTATCATTTACGATTAAATTTTTTTTAAGTTGAATTATTTTGATAAAGTTATAAATCTTTATCAAATTCTTTAAAAAATGATAATGCGTAGTCGAAATTCATGTTAGATATAAATAGGATTTTATCAATTAATCCTTAAAATTATATTATTTTTTTTCAATCTATATTCTGGAAATATATTTTAAATGATTCTAAATAATTTTAAAAAATCACGAAACCAAAGAGCGGTTCAATCAATCCGATCAAATCATCAAACCGGTATAAGCGACTCATGAACCGGTTGATGGGTTCTGATTCCCCTCCTGTTATATATTCTTCGACCACCGCCGCAGTAGCAGCAGCATCTTGTCCTCTCGCGGCAGTCGCACTCGGTCCCGATGGAGGACGGCGGCGAGAGTGTGTTGGACGCCATATTCCAGGAGATCGACCTCGCTGGAGAAGAAACCCTAGAGGACCCCAAGGCCTGCGACGTCGAGATGCTCGACGCCCATGAAGCCCTAGAAGCCGGAGGCGGACGTTCACCCTCAAGCTCGGTCGGAGGCGGGGATCCTCCGGAGGAGGGAGGTCGGAAGAAGCCCCGTAAGAGGTGTCGTAAAAGGAAGAAGAATCGATCGGCGGGGAATGCCAAAGGCGATGATGGTGGCGCCGCTTCCAGCATCGCCGACATCAATAGGTTCCGATATATCTCTTTCTCGATGAGTTTATCGGGTTTTTAATTTGTTCTTTCCTCCTGTAAAATTATAAACAGTTCATTCTGAAGCACTTTTCTTTTCGTTTAAAAACTATTGGTAGTGTTCAAAGCTTTGTTTTCCTTTTGATATTTTACAGGTTTGTGATACAGACATGTAGGCATCTAAAAGAACACAAATCCTACTTACTTTGGAGTGCAGTAGGTTGCCTTGGTGTCTCTGCTGTCAAAGATCTTGTTAAGGAGGTATGCCTTTGTAGAAATATTTTTTTTCTGTTTGAAGCAGGAACGATTTTTTTTATTTTATGTTGTTTTCTTCTGGGAATTGATGTGGCAAATGATGCTAGCTGAACTTCTCAATAATCCTGTTGTAAGCTAGTTGTGCCATTGTATTCTTTGCCTATTTATCTTTGGTTTCATTTGATGCATCATAGCAGATATCTTCTCTGCATTTTTGGATTCCTAAGTGCCAAATTTCTATCTTGTCTAGCTAAATCTCAAATGAAATTGAGTCCGTCTAAAATAATAATTATTATAAAACATTTTTGCAAATATAAATAATCTCCATCTTTGGTGACAGTATTCTAGTCGAGTCGATACAACTACAAAATATACAAATACACAACAGATTTTAACACTTTGCTAAAATTGCTTGATGCACCATGGTGGTTTGTCTGGAGTAACTCCATAACATTACTTAATTTGGACAGTGCTTAACTTTGATTCCTCTTATCCTTGTCAACTATACATGCTAGGTTGCTTTAGTCATGCTGGTTAAGTCTTTGCTTAATCTTTATTCTTGAACCTTGATTCTCTAGCTTGGAACTATAGATATTTTCTTTCAAATGTTGAACTCACTTGCTATCTCAAACTGAAAAACATCAAGCTTCATATCATAAATTTTTAATCTTTGGTCTTGAAGCAAAAATTTTGCAGCCATCAACTGACAACATTGTCCCATTATAATATCACAATTATATTAGACTTAATTACATTAAGGTTACCCACTACTGGGATTGGGCACAAAAATTCAACCCAAAAGGTTGATACCTAATGTATTTCCAACACTTCTCCAATCTGTTTGCCATAAGAGATTGCTCTTTCAGTTACCTATAGTTCATTTCACGGAAACTTAATCCAACAATCTGAAAATTCTCTTTTAAAACTATATGTTGCTTTTGCTCTTAAAAATGGAACCTACGCATTTGGATTCTAGTACGATGGAGCTAAGATACATCTTTCATTGCTTATCAATAAATTTTGGTTCTTACTGAGCTTTCTCTTGCTCAATTGCAATATATTTGTCAAGATATATTGATCTGTACTTTGAATATATTGCTTGTTTGGGGAGACTATAGAAAAGATAAAGCACATCTGTATTGCTAATCGGTGCATTTACTTAATTGTCATGACAATGTATAGATGCAAAAGAGGAGTTCTGATGATGAACTGAGGGAAAATGTGGGAGGGCAATCTGGAACAATTCCACTTTGTTGAGAATAAGATCCTTGGTGTCTAATACCAGTTGATGCCCCTTATAATGTAGTGTATCATGGTATGTTCTAGTGTACCAATCCTTTCACACACAGCCTTGTTTGTGATGAAATAATTGATTTTGTTGTTGCTCAGTCAGTCCCAGTAGAATGTTTTGTGGGATTGTTCATGCAAACAACCATATTGTTAGAATTATAGAGCTCTTGTTGCGCTGTGTCATTGTATCAACAGGGTAACATGAAATTGATCGACTTGGTTATCTAAACATGATTTATTTTGCTTTCTCTTACCTTTTAAATTTTATGCAACCAATGGATTTTTGTTCCAAATGCAGGTTGATGCCATCCAGAGCTGTGGTGGCCAGAAGACTAATGATGGTCGGCGCCACCGCACAGGCGGTGGTATTCTATTTAATATTTTAAAAACTCGCGAACCAAAGGCATACAAGGAAATTATGGCCAGAGGAAGGGAATTTGAGGTATCGGATCATCACATTTGAGTTATTCTTTTATTCAATAAAATGACCTACAGAATTGATGAATTTAATCATTGGAAATACATTAGCATATATTGAGAAATATTTAAACCAATGTAAGTTGGTAGGGTGAAACATGTTTCAAGCGCATTTTTAAGTTTATATACGACTGCTCCAAGTAACTTTATGATCTTTCCAGTCCACTTAAAGGTTACTATTTCACTCTGCTCTACATTGTGTTGTGTGGATGACTAACTCTCCAGGATGCTTTTTTTCTTCTCAGAAGCAGCTGAAGGTATCAAAAGGAAAGACGACGACAAACACTGAGGGTACCTTCAAGAATTCCAGTATAACATCAGCAGCAGAGGAAGCTTTAGACCATGCCGAAACTGGAGCAAATGATCAGCAGCAACTTGAATCTTCCGAGCCGGTCAAAGAGCGCAAAAAATTGGCGGATAGGATGCGCATTCCTGTTTCATATGAGGATCTCCTTGAGGAAGGTGAAATACCCCAATGAAACTTCTAGACCAAATATATGACTGATGAAGGCCGAATCTTGCAACCCACATGACTCATAATCCAACTTGTTATGGCGGATTTTCGATCCTGAGAAGTAATCTGCAGAATAATTTGGCTGGGCGTACATGTTTCTCAATCTTGGTGGAAAGCTTCTTGACCAGTTTTCACATAAAGGGGAACTCGATAAGTGTGGGAACTAAATTTTGTAGAAATTCATTTGTCATCTCTTTTTGTGGATGCAAATTGTTTGATGAGCCTCTTCAATCTTGTCTATTATTGCTTCGCAATTAGTATAATATTGTCTGCAGCTAATTTAGGTTGGTTTTGTGTCTAGTTTAAAACATAACTTAGAAATCAACTAGCCTTTGACAAGTTTTTCTCCTTTTTTTCTTTTTATTTATTTTTTGAATATGACTGCTAAATCACATAATACAGCCTTTTTTTCTCTTTAATTTTTTATTATACATACTTTAGTTTCGAAAACTAAAAATATAATTCCTTTAATATGTCACTAAAATATGCAAACAAAAGTGGACTTTGTTTTGTTGTTAAAAGTCACATGCAAATGATAGAAAGAATATGTAAAAATTTGTAAGTCTTTTTTATTTTAAAAAGAATTTTTTTAATAATCTAGATGTTCAATTTATATTATTAAGTTTGGAGGTGGATGCTGTGTCTCAATAGGAAAATCGATGTTTTACTATCAATCATAAGTTTTATGTTCGGCGTAGTATTCATATTGGAAATTATGATCAAGAATTGCTTTATCAATCCGCATCTACTTCAGAGATACCTTCTAAAATATTTTTTCAATCCAAAAGTTCAGTATCTCCCCCCGAATTAGTGAATCAGGAAAGGTAAGGTTCTTTTGTGCAGAATAAAAAAAAAAGATGACTCTTTAAAAATTTTATTGTAAATTGAAATACTCAATACAAATAAATATAAATGTGGGAGAAATCAAGAAGATGCAACATGATCGTTGATGATCGTTTATCTGATTGGTTAGTAAAACAGGAATACTTAAGTAATTTATTGAATAATTAATTTTAGAAGTGGACAATATTATAAATACTTAATTTTAGAGATGATTAAAAAAAAATCAAAAAGAGCATTTTAAATTCATTAAGGTTATTTTTTAAAAAAGGTCCTTTTATTTCTAATCCTGAACATTGAAATAGGCCGGCTCGACCTCATTGGAATGAAATGGGCTTAAATGGGCCGCCTCTCATCTTCGTGCAGATCCATAGATGCAATCGCCAATCGGCGAGTCGCCGAGTGGGAGTTTGAGCGCGAAATGGCGGAAGAAGTATCGTCTAGAAGGAGATGTCGTCGAGGATGACTCGGAGCCCATCGATTACCAGGTTCGCTAGCTCTTCTTCTAGGTTTTCTACCTTTCCTCGAGCCTCAGCGATTCGATCCTTCGGTTCCCATTTCCTCTTTTTGCAGAACAAGAGGAGATGGTTGGGTCTTTTGAGATGGAGCATGCTCGATAGGGTCGCATTTGGAGCCGGCTACTGTTTACTTTGTACTGTTGCTCGAATGAATTAAATACTGTGTCGAGACCTTGCCATTGATTTTAAAGTAAGTTGATCTTCTAAGATTCGGTGTAAATTTGACTTTGTTTGTAAAATTAATAATAAAATTGTTCTAGCAAAATTTTGGACACGAACTCAGTAACTTTGCTAGACCATAATAGCTTGGCAATTTGGAAAGAAAAAATAGATTTATATTTCATTGCAAATCGTTGATCTACAGGTGCTCTTCAGTTTAATACAACGGAAAAATATGAGGCAAATCATGTGTACTGCCAAAACTAATGAAGATTGAAATATACAAATAATATTTCAATCACTGCCACCATTTCACAAGGAGTGACGGTTTACTTTCGTTTTGCTTTATAATGATAATAAAGACATACCATTATCTTTGTATTTGATTATTTTAGAATTTAATTTATTACAAGTTTGTATTTTGCTGACTTGGTTGCGGTCCTAGCTTGTTCATTTGCTGTCAAGGGAATAGATGATAATTGAAGATCTCTGCAGCAGTGGATGTGGTATTCGTGCTACATTGGGATGCTGCTTGCCATCTTTTGGTTGTTTTACATGATGAAATGTCATCTTTCTGAATGTGTGTAAGCCTTCTCACTCTTCAATCTAGTTTTAGTATTGTTAAAATAACATAGTTCAAAAAGAAAGCTCAGTTGTTTCTCTTAATAGGTTTTTTGTTCAAGTAAAGTTTTCTGAATTTTTTGCTTGCTATTTTCCCCATCAATTTATTTGTAGTCAAGGCAATAGCTTGTCGTTTCCTTCAGGCAATGCTTCTCCTAAGACTTTCATCTCAACACTGCATATCCTTACTGGCTCATTTGTGATCTTGGTTGCCATTATGGTTCCTCATATATGGTCATAAAAAAGTTATATTTCTTGTAAATTATTCCAGGTTACCAATATTTAGGTGGGATGTACTGGCTTCTTTTTGGTCCTCTAAGCTACAGATATTTCCAATTTCTAATTCTTTGGTTAGAACTTGTTCATGGAAATACGATTTTGTGTCATCAGTAAAAAGCTGAAATAGTTTGACAAGTTCGTCCACCTTACATGTCTCTTACATTTTCATAGTTGGTTAAATCTTTGCAGTGCTACTGGAGCCTGTCTTTACATGGTTCATTTGCTACATGGATCGATGTAAAGCTGCTTGTTATTTGCATGTATGATTACAAGGCCTTGTAGAGCTGGTAATCATGTTCTTCGCCATATGAATCTCTTACTTTCTTATAGCTGTAAATTTATTTCTTGTAGAAACAATAGTATAGAGAGACGAAGATCTTTTACATCTAGAGAACATTCAAGTAGTTCATTATGTCAACCATTACTCTTGTTTATGTCGTGATACATTACAGATCATGAACAAGCTTAAATTTTGTCAAATTAGCCTTAATTAGCTCCTTTTTCTGATTTTTTTTTTCACATAATCCAAATCATATAATTACTAAAACCAACAACCTGAAATCCAATCCAATCTGAATGGAAAACAGGAGATAGGGTTGGGTTATAGCCTGATGCCTTTCTAATGTGGCATGATGAGAGTATAAATTTAATATGCATTTAACAGAAAACAATAAGGTGCCACTAAGAGAGTCAAAATGGATCCGGGTCTCAGAACCAAAGAAATATTAGTAACCATTTGAGATGTGGACACAATTTGGATCTATTTAACTTGTGTTTGCATTTTTATAAATATTCAATGCAAATAGTTGTTAAATTTTTTTGATCATTCCTTTCGTCTCACATGTCATGAGGTGAGGGTAGAGAAAAATAAACATATTTTGCTCATTTGGTGGTATCAACTTCTGTTTACTTCCTTCAACTTAATTTTTCCTTGTCATGAAAAATGAAATTTTCTATGGGGCACACCTGGATGTGGATAATTTCCAAATCATGCACTAAATTTAGTTTTATTCAATTTGTACACCATCCTTCTTGAAATGTCTGTTTTACACTTGTTTTCCTTTCACCAGCCCTTTTGCGACCTGGCTAGCAGCCTCCCAAGGTGGACCAGGGATTAAAACACCATACAAGTTTGGTCTCTTTCCTGCAATTAACCCTATTTGATTCTTTTTTATTCATTTTTGTTTTTTTATTTTTAGCCAAGATAACCACCCTTCGACTCTTTCTTCGACGAATCCTTATCCTTGACTTATGCAGTTGGGATTACCATCAAAGTCTCATATTAAAAATACATGAAGAAGATCATGAATTTGTAAGATGAAAAATATCTTCATTGGTATCAGACCTTTTGGATAAAGTTCAAAAATAAAACTATAAGAACTTAAGTCCAAAGTGGACAATATCATACCATTGCGGAAATATGCTAATTCCATCGGTAGGTAAGTTTAGTAGGTCAGTTGGACTGGATATTAGGTAGTCTTGACAGATCAAGAGGACGGGAAGAGATCAGACGTCAAGCTGGCATCGATTGGAATATAGTAGTCCTTCGTTTGAGGGGAGGATTATTGGAATTACAATCAAAGTCTTACTTTTTAGGTAAATCCCAAAAATAAAACCATAAGAACTTAAGTCTAAAGCGGATAATATCATATCATCGTGGAGATATGTTGATTCCATCGGTCCTAACAGCTACTTCACTTTTCTTTTTCTTTTCCCTTTAATTCTATTTCTCACATGGGTGAGTAGAGGGCATGCATGAACTTTTAGGAGCACGTGAAATAATCTTTGTTGCAATTTCTTAATTTGACTTGTATAAGGCTAGCCAAAGTGTTTTTTTTTACGAACACCTTTATGACTATGGACAAATCATACAAGTTAGGTGAGAGCATCAATGAATTAAGGTGTTCTTCCCCATGTGATCCTTGATGGCCCTAGGATAGATGGATTCCCTAGAGTCAAGTAGTTTGGCAGTCTCTACATTTAGATTAATTTAGGACAATTAAGGTGTTCTTTTTTCTAAAACATCTTGATGGCCTTTGATCAATTAGGTGGCTTACTTAGGGAGTAAGTATAGGTCAGTTGAGTAGAATTCACCATTGTATTATGGAAAAAGAGTAGTCTGGTACATGAAGCTTCCACCAATGTAGAGTCCCAAGGAAAAATCTATTACACGCAATATTGTAAGAGGTTGTTTCCGCAATAATTTTATCGTTGAGTCAAGATTCTCCTTCACCATTGTACTATGGAAACAAAGGAAATAATACCAAGCCTTTCTATCATTGCTTCACTGTAGAATTGCCAAAAGCGACGTAATATTTACGGCTTTATATCGCTCCCCTTCCTAAAAGTGCCACCTTCTCAATCACACATATAATTTTGATTCTCCAGCTACCTTTCCGACTATATTTAGCATGATTAGACAATGGACAGTGATGCCTTTGGAAGATATTTCTAGTTTCTTTTATTTCACATGTATATATTTTTAAAAAATTCTTGTAAAAAGTCTTTGATAGTAACATGTTTAATTATATAATGTGACGGCTTGTCCAGTAGTTGGGAAAATGGCATTGGCCGGTGTCCATGTTCGTTGCTTCATAATCTTATTCACCTAAGATTCCTCCAATTCGATGAGGAATCTGTGGGGGGAGCTCTAATTGTTCAATGCTGCTGTCACACCTTTTGATTATTGATTCAAAATTAAAGTAGGTTTGTCTTGTTATACATCACCTTCTATCTCAATCCTTATTATGCCCATTCTTTTACGGTGGAAGAAAATTATTATTTTTTCCTATGACTTTAAAGAAGTAGGTTTATTTCTAGCTATTTTCCCCACTTTCCTCCAGTTCATCTTTTCCTAATTGTTTTTCTTCACCTAGTGTTGTTTTATCATCCTCAATAAGCATGGTTAGTTCTAACAACTTAGGGATAATTTATGGTTTTATGGCTACTGGATCTAAATAGATTATTGGGAATTAGATTTCCTGCTTGATATTGATTTTTTTCTTTTTTTTATTTGAATTATTTTTGTGAGTTGGTACATTAGAACAAGTTACTCATAAGTATGGTGTACATGTTAATCTCTCTTGATTATGGCTTGGATTTGGTTTGCACTATTATCTTCTTTATATAAATTCTTGATGTGATGGATAACAAGCCTAACCTACTCTCTCTTGGGGTTCGGTCAGAGATTCCTCTCCATTTTTCTAACAATATGCATCATGTTCAAATTTTTTTAACTAATCTTAGAGATAGACGATCTTCTTGAACTAACCTTCAAAATAGTTATCTTTATTGGGATTCAATTTATGATTTATTTATTTATTCTTCTAAGTATTTTATCATTGTACCGTATCCGTGGGAGCATATGCACCACTATCTTGAGTGTGTATCCTTTTAAATTTCATGTTTACCCTCATCTTCACCATGTGTGAGCTTTGAATGCAAGATTCAATGAACAAGCAAGCTCGCTAACGACGTGATGATAGAAAGATTCAGGAAATGGGTGATATCTTAACATAGTGATTTAAGATAAGTTTTCATCTATTCACTTCTCCTCGCCCTATAATTGCTATAGATAATTTATCCCCACGGATATGATTAAAGTTGACTTTTCAGTATGCTAAGTTATGCTCTGGATTTATCTGGTAGGTGAACAAGAGACAGTCATCTACAAATTAGTCAAGCAAAGCTTAGACATCTAAAGAAAAATATATCAATGGCAGAGGTTGTGGGCTGTCAATTGATAAGATTATGATAGAAATTATGGTTAAGATTTCAAGATTTAATTTATCATAATTTATTGATAAGACTATGACAGGAATTATGACTGAGATTTCAAAAATTAATTTACTATAATTTATTAGATGTAGATTAATAGTAATGTGTAATATTAGTTGTATATATATTCTTATCTTAAATAGACAAGTAGTAATTAGTATAATTGTTATAAATATTTTCTTATCTAGAATATATTGTATAAAAATTCTTATTTAAAGAAAAGATTATCAAAGAAAGAGACATTCAACCGTTTTATCAATTTTATCATAATAGATAACTCAATCTCTTCCCTCTTCCTTCTAATTCACTCCTCTCCATCTTCATCCTTTATCTCCCCTCCAATCCTAATCAGCAAGTAAACAAAGTCTATAATCTTTTTGAATTGAAACCTACAATTTTTTTAGATTTTCATCAACCTTCAAAATTTTAAGCAGGACAAGTTGAGCGTGGAGAGCAAGTTAAAATATATTCAGATCGTTAGTGTTTGTTTTTTCTTTGCTTTAATTTTTCAATTTGTCTTAGAAAGGACATTTTGAGGAATCTTTTGAGTCGATACTTGCTTCTTTTGTTTGCGTAACCACTCCCTAGTATAATACTATCTTCGCTCTTGTGTTTACTTATATATATATGGGAAATTTAGTCCTTGAATTTCAGGGTTTATAAAAATTGTATGAGACAAAGGGATGTGTGTTTTGTGAAACAAAAACCCTTGATTCATAAAATGCTTGTCTTTTGCTTCAAGCAACTCGCTTTCTTTTTCATGACGTATTTATTTCATTAAACTATTCAAATTGTTTGAATGATTAGAATCACATATTTATAATGATTACTCCACTTTGCTTGCTTGCACATATCCATGTTTGTTGCTTCCTTGCACATATCCACTTGATCTTTTTTTTTATTAATCCAGTATCTAATTCTTTTATTAATTTTAAAAGTGAACGGTCTGATCCCATGAACTGCCCATCAAGTAAATTCAAGAAGTAGTGAACCACGAAGAGGACCTAACATCATCAGTGATTCGAAATCCACGGGGCATTCAGAAGTGTCCAAGTGAAATTTGAATTCTTGTTGCATAGGAATGAGTCCCTCCGCTTACACCAAGTGGCAACTTGGGATCATTTATCGTTTCTTGCATATGTCCATGTTCGTTGCTTCGTAATTTTATTCACCTGGGATTCCTCCATTTGGCTGGGAGCTCTATTTGTTCAATGCTGCTGTCAAACCCTTTGAAAATTGATTCAAACAATTTGGGAACATTTATCGTTTCATGGCTGCCGGATCTAAATAGATTATCATGAGTTAGATTTTCTGCTTGACATGATTTTTTTTATTTGAATTATTTTTGCAAGTTGGTACATTAGGACAAGTTATTCCCAATTATTCGTGTTCATGTCAACATCACTTGATTATGCCTTTGATTTGGTGTCCTTATTGTCTTCTTGTATACATTCTTGATGTGATCTCTTGGGTTCCGTGAGAGATTCCTCTCCATTTCTCTAACGATGTGCATCACTATTTTGTTTTATTTCATTTGATTAACATTATCTTTTTCTTGATTCCCAATATGCACATTAGAATATTTATTCCTATTAAAATTTGAACTCTAATCTTATTGTTTATTTCCTAGGTATTTTTACTATTGCATCGTATCCATGAGGACATATACACCTCTGGGTTATGGTTGAATTGGTTTCTGTGAGATAGATTTGTTGTAGTGGATAAGAGTTAAATTTTGATGAAATCGAGATAATATCTTCTTTCGTAGTGATCAATTATATATTTGCTTACAGATGCTAGATTGAAGATCATGACACTCATGTGGCTGTGGTGCTAGATCAAGAGGTTGTGATGTTCAGTTGAGCAGTAACCACCCTTGATTGGGTGGACCCAGCAGATAGGAAGTCTCACACGTTAGGTTGGCGGTGCGACGACATGAATTGGTCGGGCAAGTGGGCATTAGGTGACATTAGTGACAATCATACAGGGAGAACTTGCCCCTCAAGCCATAACTCTATACGTCATAAAATGGGATGAACATGTGGTGCACACTCAAATCAAATGTAGCATCACCAGAATTTTCAACTCCCAACTTTCCTCGACAGATAAGCAGGGAGGCTTGTCTATCACCTCCTATGCCACCTCAGATTTTTAAGATTTTGCTCTCATGACGGGGTTGGAAGACCTCCGCTCCATTGGGTGTCAATACACATGGACAAATGGCCACATATGCTCCTAATTGGATAGGGCAATGGTCGATCGAATTTAGTTGGAATAGGACGGTAGTAGTTTTGCCGAATTTAAAACAGTCGGGGTGTGTAGACGGCTTATGATCACTTTAGAGGAGCTAATACTAAGAAACCATGGACGAGGACAGTCTAACTGAGATATCTTCAATGAGCCATACCTCCACACTATGGTGTTGGGGGAAGACTAGATTGATGAGAGCTCGTTACCTTGCCATGTTTGCCATGATCCACCATATTTGGAAGGTCAAGAATCGTAGCAAGTTTGAGGGGGAACGGTTTGATACTGAGTTAGTTTACAGGAAGATACAAACACATGTATCTAGGTCCCTGGACATCTACTCAGACTTGACACTTCGTCAGACATGAGTAGTTAGCCTTGGTCGGTTCACTTTGCTTGTTAAAAAAAACTTCTTTCTTGGACACCTATTCACATCTAATACCTTGTTAAATGCGCGTTGGTATCTTTGCTTTTGTAGTGTATTGAGGGTATACATACAAGATAGAGTGAGACATCTATTCAAATATGATGTTATATCAAGCATGGATCGATATCCTTGGTCACCTTAACATATATTCACATCTGATACCCCATCAAAGATGAGTCGATATCTTGGCTTTTGTTGTGTTTTGAGAGTACACATTGATATAGAGTTGGTAGTTAGAGTATTTTGAGGGTATATAGAACATTGGACATCTATTCAGATCTCATATTATATTAGGCATGGGTTGATATCCTTGGTCGCCTTGAATAGTTTGGATACTTATTCACATCTGATACCTCGTCAACTGTATGTCGATATCCTTACTTTGGCTGCATTTTGAGGGTATGCATTGATATAGAGTTGATATTCAGAGGTTTTGAGGATATATAGAGCAAACATGAGTTGATGTCCTTAGTCACCTTGTATATTTCGAAAAAAATCTAGTTTCTTCATAGAGGTGATGACTAGCTAGTTGTGGAGAAGGAATAAATGGTGGTTATAGATGTGACGCTGCAAGTCTTTCGATCTCATACCAGGAGACTATTAGCTTGGTGTGAGTCGTCACCTTACTAGGCATGCATCACTCATCATATGCCCAACTAGCGAGGAAATGTATCATGATCGAAGGTGTACGGATAGATGTTGTACATTTTATAGTGTGTAAGAAGGAGACACTAGAATAAATTTTCATCTAATGTCTAGACATCACTCAACTTTGGATGGTGGCTATAGATGACACAAGCGATGATTACATGTTGAAGGATATTGCGAGTATTCAAAGATTGTGACATCAACAGATGGTTGTGTGCCTGACATCTTACAGGACATCCATGATTCATCATATATGGTCGACAAGGTACACTAGTATGTTAGATGGTGACTTTTTAAAATTTTAAATTAGATGAATATTTTAAAAGTTAATTTTTAAATATGTATAAGTTATATTTTTGATTTATTCGATTGATGAATTAAAGAGAAGGTCATATAATGATAGAATGTTAGTACAACAATGATGAAATATTAAGATAAAAATGTAGAATTATAAAAAAAAACAAAAAAAGATTTTTTTTTTCGGGTCGATTATGTTATTCAGATTGATCGGATTATACGGATTCGGAATTAGAATTGAGTTCGGATTCAAATTGAAATTTTTTTATAATATTTTTACTTCAATCCAATCTGACCCATCCAAATTGATATTTCTATTTTGAGGAATCTTTTGAGTCTGATAGTTGCTTGTCTTTACTTAACCACTCTATAGTATAACGTTTGCTTAATTGGACATTTGGAGGGACCTTTTGTATATATATGGGAATTTACTTTTTTTTTTAAGAAAGAAATAGGATGCCATCTCTTCGATATTAATCCTTGAATTTTAGGGTTTATAAATATTGTATGAGACAAAGGGATGTGTATTTTGTGAAACAAAAACCCTTGATTTATAAAATGCTTTCTGTTGCTTCAAGCAACCTGCTTTCTTTTTAATGAAATGAAATGATAATATATTTTTTTCTTTAAACTATTAATTGTTTGAATTATTAGAACCACTCTAGAATGATTACTCCACTTTGCTTATCGATATGGCAAGCTCTTGATTGATACGTATAATTCATATAGTTAAAATCTTATTTAGATTTTTTTTTAAAAAAATTATTTATTTCAAAATTATATATATAAAATTATAATTTGAATTTGGGCAAAAATAAAAAAGGACATTTTTTGAAAAAATCATCTGGCAAATGCTACTTTTTAAATTTGGGAAATGATATTTAACACGAAAAATCTCAACATGAATAGAGCATGACACTCACATTGACAACAGTGGAACCCACTGTCAATGTGAATGTCATGCTCCATTCATGTTGAGGATTTTTTATGCTAAGTATCATTTCTCTTTAAATTTTAATCAAAAGAACACATCATTCCACTAGTAATATAATTATCTAACTATTTTTAAGTATATTATTTTTATTATTATCTTTCACTTAAATTTTAAATTGATCAGACACATTATAATAGCTACAGCTTCATAGATATTATAACATGTATAACAACTACGGTTTCGTAGTTGCTACAATGCAGAATTAACCTGTTCAAAAATATTCACATTGTAGTTGTGACGATTTTGTAGTTGCTATAATGTGAGTTCAATCTAATTCACCTATCATTAACGTATGTGGATTCAATTTATTTATCTAATATTCATATTACATCAACTACGAAATTGTAATTGCTATAACATTTGTAGCATTTATAGTTTTTAATTGCTATGATGCGTTTTTGATTCAAAATTTAAATGGAAGATATAAACGAGAGATAATAATAAGAATAATATATTAAAGAGAGGATAATTGAGTAATTATACCGGGGTCATTGGTAAAATGAGAGTTTTTTTTTTTTGATAAAAAATTAAAAAGGAACCCTTCCATGAATTTGAAAAAATGGGAATCTCGTTGATTTCTTGACCTCCCTAGATTCCCATTTTTTCCTCTTGAAAGTGACATGGAATCGTTCTTTATTATTGTCCACGTCGGCCAACAGTGGCCATTCAAATAATTGTATCTATTAAAAATAAATTAAATTAATCGAAATTAGTGAAGGCCAGCGAAAAATGAACAAGATGTGTGAATTCTGTCTCGCGGGTGTAAGTTATCTCCATGTCTCTTTGCCGGGTCCCGCACAGAACCGACGGTTGCGATCCATGCATCAGCAACAGCACGACAAGTAAAGCATGAGCCCAGCCTTCTATAAATGAGACTCTGCTTCTTCGCTTGTTCCTCGCTCTTCGTCGCCGTTTCCTTCCTCCGGTTGATCGTACGTCACGATGGGCCGCTCCGCCGCCGGATCCCTCCTCGCCGTAGCTTTCCTCTTCTTGATTATTCTTTCTGACGCTATAAGAAACCCCATAATGCTTCCTTCCGATAGAAGCGAGGGTCTGAGGGTCGAAGAAGGTAGCGGCGACTCCGTAGGCACCCGATGGGCAGTGCTCATCGCTGGATCCAACGGTTTTTACAACTATCGTCATCAGGTATTTTTTGAATCCGTCGTGTTCATTTATCTCTCCTCTTTTAGTTCTAGATTGCTTTGTAATTGTCTATGTACTAAGTTTCTTGTTTTAAGTTCGATGATATACTTTTTGTCCCCCTTTTTATCTGATAAGTTTAGAACATTTTTATTTTTTGCGTGGAGATATAAATTCTAATTCAAAAAAAGGGATTTGAAGCTTGTCAGTCTGAAAACATGGTCAATTTCTATGCTTTTTCTTTGGAGATTTTATGCTTGTTTTTTTTCTTAAAACTTTTTTTTTGTTCCGTGTTATCTCTTTGTTTGCATGAAGATTTGCTAATAATATAAGAGATTTGTAAAACAATCGAGAAGGGCGTAATGAAATTAATTTGACAACTTTAGTGGGTAAACTGATTTTTTAATGGGGAAAATTTTGAATGGGACCAATTGAAACTTTCTGTTTTTTACCTTTTATTTAATTTGTTCAATCCATTTGGTCCCCTGTTTCGTATTGTTTGTTGGGTCGTTTTGACTGGCTGTTGTGGCTCAGTTTCTATTCAACTCTACAGGCTAAACCACAACCTAAACATGCACACACGATTGAAGATGTGGTCTAGTGGTGCGGGTGCCAAATGAGTTATTGCAGGAATAGAGCAACAATAGAGTAAGGATAAGTATTATCTCGATAATAAAATAGAGGAAGAATAAAACCTTAGAATAGAGCAAGAAAGAGTTACGAAGGATGATTAAGAAATCATAATTGATGTTCCAAATTTAGTTTAGTAAGCAAATATAAAATTCTATGAAAACTCATAGAAAATAGAATAAGGATTCCTATAAACCAAAAACACCCTAATTTTTTTGATTTGGGCTATGTCAGTTCTCAGGTTTTGAGTTGTGGTTCTGGATTCTTTCACCTTGAGAATCATGGGGTACAAAGCGTAAACAGAGTGGAGAGTTCTTTTGAGGAAGTGTATTAGGTGTCTAAAAATGCTTGAATTGCGTTTTTAATTTTTGCTCCTTGATCTTGATTTGAGAGTTATCTAATGAAGTGAAAATTTATTTGCATGAGTGAGGATAATTTTTGTCCTTGTTTTTTTTTCTCTCTTTGAGAAATAGATGCAATTCAAACCATGTAAATCATTTTCTTGTATGTGAATTATGCATGTTATCATTTGCTGTTCATAGAGGTTGCTTCTTGATTCATAGAAAAGCTAGACTTGTACCATATATGTGTCCACCTTTTATTTATTTAGATGTTGAAGAGGTGGATTGCTTCAACCACAAAAACAAGGTGATTTTCTATTCTGTGAATATATTGTTTTTTGTCAGCATCTAGACGACAGAGTAAGATATCTCACCAATCTGTGGTAGGTTCTACATGAAGTTTTTTAGCCATATTGATCTCAACAGGTGGTGTATGAGCTGCTTCACCAATCTTAGTTAGACAAATTTTCTCCAGTAGTGTGACATGCCAGATGTACGAAGCATGAATCTTTTCTTTGTTGGTATTAGGTAATAAGGCTAATTGTAAACATAGTTTGCTAGCACCTGTAGTTGGTGCATTGGGTGATCATTTTCATGTACTTTTTCTCTTTTTCTTGTCTTACAAAGTTCTGTTGAAAATACCTTCTTTTTTAAAATGAATTTTAAGGAATTCTTGTACGAAATAATAGTTCCTTTGTCTATCTGTATGCACTCTTCATTGTACATGGATCCTAACACTTTAAAGCATAAACTCAGGCAGATATTTGTCATGCATATCAAATAATGAAGAACGGTGGACTGAAAGATGAGAATATTATTGTTTTCATGTATGATGACATTGCATACCACAAGCACAACCCAAGACCAGGAGTCCTAATCAATCATCCCGAGGGTGGAGATGTGTATGCTGGAGTTCCAAAGGTTTGATCTTTTTTAACACACTTCATTCTCAATATTTCTTGGTTGCCCTAGATTACTTGTCTCAGTTTGGATCAATTCCTTGCAGGATTATGTTGGAGAGGATGTTACTGTGAACAATTTCTTGGCTGTTCTCCTTGGAAATAAAACTGCTCTAAATGGAGGTAGTGGAAAAGTAGTTGATAGCGGTCCAGATGATCATATTTTTGTATTTTACTCTGATCATGGTGGACCAGGGATTCTTGGTGAGTACTTTCCTAGATTTTGTCATGCCATTACATTTTTGAATACACATATCATTTATCTAATGTTTAATGCTATACTTATTTGAAGGAGAGGAAGTAGGATAGAAATGAATCATCTTGTTTTCACTCTATTTTATTTTTCGTGTTTATTTTGGTGGAACCAAAGAAAATAAATAATCTTACTTATCTATGCTTTTAGTCATTGGTTAAACTTCATTTGCCTCCCTTTCCACTTAATTTTGTTAACATAAAATAGAGGGATTTGATGGAATTAAATTTTTTCCTTGTCTCCATTTCCTTCCAAATAAACAAGACAAAATAATAATTTTATTCCTTTTCATATCGTTTCCCCTCTTAATTCCATCCAAGTAAATATAACATAAAGGATGGGATAGTTTGGGACTGTCATGATTCATGAAGTTAATCTGACACAACAGTCTTTTCTTAGAGGATGTAATTTAACACTGAAAAGAATCAAAGAAGATTAAGGGGGAACAACTTCATGACTTATCTTTTGTTGCATCTTCCTTTGTCGATAGAAACAGTGATAATGAGGCACTGACACTTGGAAATTTGTAGGGATGCCCACATATCCTTACCTATATAGTGACGAGTTGGTTGGTGTGTTGAAGAAAAAACATGCTTTGGGGTCTTACAAAAGCTTGGTAACAACCTCTATGACATTATCTAATTTCATAAGCGCACATAATTTATTGCTCACTTTGATGTTTCAGGTATTTTATCTTGAAGCTTGTGAATCAGGGAGTATTTTTGAGGGTCTTCTCCCAGAAGACATAAATATTTATGCAACAACGGCAGCAAATGCTTACGAGAGTAGTTGGGGAACTTATTGCCCTGGAGATTACCCTAGCCCTCCTCCAGAATTCCACAGCTGCTTAGGTGACTTGTATAGTGTTTCTTGGATGGAAGACAGGTACATGAACTACATAATGTTATCCAGTTTGACTTATTGTTAGGTCATGAATAGGACTTCAGTCGTGACCAGTGGTAAAATCTTTAGAACCATTGCATGCATATCCTTAGAAAAAAATGTTTAGTGATGTTGAATGATGAATGATCTTTTCCATGTCTCTTCTTGGTAATATTTTTAGCAACATGGTATGTGTTATACTCTTCTGGGAGTCTGGAGTGTTTGACATCAAATCAAATCAAATAAGCTAAACTTCCCTTTTTAGATATCTCTAGAATAGGGTTCTTTAGCGTATATGAAAGAAAGGAGTGTTTGATAAGTTGTTAAAATAAAAAAATTCTATACAAAATTTGGTACAAGCTTGCTTGGCTTTTGTGATATCTGACTAATTCTATGCAATCTGTTACCCATATATGCAGTGATATACACAATTTACGGACTGAAACATTGAAGCAGCAGTATCAACTTGTAAGCACTTCTGAATTTGGTTTGTGTTTCTTGGCAGTAGTTAGTTTGATAGCCTTTTGGGTTTGAATTTCTTCGTCCTACATCCTTTACAGGTCAAAACCAGAACTTCAGTTGGTGAGACATATAGCGGTGGTTCACATGTTATGCAATATGGAGATGTAGAACTCAATGCGGAAAACCTTTTCTCGTACCTGGGTTCCAATCCTGCTAATGAGAACGCCACTTTTAACGAAGATAATTCATTGTATTTTCATAAAGCTTCTGTTAACCAACGGGATGCAGATCTAGTCTATTTTTGGCATAAGGTTGGTGCTTCTCGACTACCTAATTTGTGTTACATGTGCTCTTAATTCTCTTACTTCCTTCTGCTCTTTGTATAATTTTCATGGTTTCAGTGGTCAATGCTGATGTTTAGAATTATCTTCATCTAACATGTTGATTTGCTCGTTGTTTATGACTAAAATCTTCCATTTCCCTTCTGAAGTATCAAAGGGCACCTCTAGGCTCATCCCAGAAGCTTGATGCCCACAAGGAATTAGTTGATGTACTGGCTCATCGCTTGCATGTAGATGCTAGTGTAGAACTGATTGGGAACTTGTTGTTTGGTTCTGAACGAGGATCAGAAGTGCTGAAAATGGTTCGTCCTTCAGGCCAGGCTTTGGTGGATGATTGGTCCTGCCTCAGATCGATGGTGAGCATACTGATCAGTTATTTTTAAAACAATTTTAGTTCATACTTGTTTTAACATGTCTATGAATTATTCTAAAAGGCACTTGCATGCTCATTAGAGCGACAAGTTGAATCACTAAGACATGTCCAAATCTAGAATTGAAACTCAATTCATTCTTGATAACTTCCTCAACATTTGCATCATCAGACTGAATTAGAATTTTTCTCCCTTTCCTCCTCTCATTAGAAAGTGATCTTTCTTTCTAGGTGAGGACTTTCGAGATGCATTGCGGATCTCTCTCTCAGTATGGGATGAAACACACGCGCGCTCTGGCAAACATTTGCAACGCAGGTGTCAGCGTAGAGGCCATGGCGAAGGTTTCCGCACAAGCTTGCACTAGCATCCCCACCAATCCCTGGAGTTCTCTCCACAAGGGTTTCAGTGCCTAAACTCGCGATGGACTGTTCGTCGTCATGTTAATACTTGTGCATAAATCTATAGTCAAGTTGCTTAGTTATATTCTCCAGTTATACTTCAGCAAAAGGTGGAATCCGTCATCTCAGCGGCTCCACATGGTCAGTGACCTATATTCTTCAGCTATATGTGTATCACACAAAAGGAGGACAAAGCACATTCATCACGATATAGTAAAGGTATTGCTTGACTATCTTCTCCAACAATGTAAATATAAATTAAGATGGTTGGAGACTATTTTATATATCTATTTGTCTATCTATATTTCCTACTCCAACTGTGTAACTTCTTGTTTAATTAGTGAAAATGGAGTTTAAGTTGTCAGTGAATTAAGCTTTTGGTTTTTTCTTTTTTCTTCATTTTTAATGAGATGTGTCATGGACATTCCAATAAATAATAAATAATGTCCTTTTTTTAATTTCTTTTCCCTTTTTAACAATTTATACATGAAATAACTAAATATTAATGGGCCCATTTAACTATGAGGCCCATCACGAAGGCAACCCACATGCTATCACTACCATCCCGTCAAACCGTTATAATCGCTGCTATTTAACTCCGATCCAGTCCGCTACCAAGAAAAAAGTCGTTACAGCAGTTCGCGATAGGTCTCTTCGCTTTCTCCGCTCCGTCCCTCTGCGATTCCTTCGCCGCCTCCTCAAACCCTAATCAATCGGCTTTCGACTCAGCTCCGATCCGCCGCTGTCATGGAGATCTATCGATGCCCAGAGGTAATCAGCTGTCTTCTCCTCGATTCCCTCTTCTGTAGTTTTTGTCCATCTGTTTCTTGATCTCGGTTGGGTTCCTTTCGATCGTCCGCCATGGTGGTCGGCTCCTCCTCCTCCTCCTCCTCCTCCGCCGACGAGGAGCAAATCGGTAACCCCGGTCCTCAGCCGGCCACTGCTGTCGCTCAAGTGAGCCCCGACTTGGCGGCGTCCTTAGCAGCGGAGGACGAGGCCGCTGTCGAATCTTTTGAGCGCAGGATCCGGCCGGCGCTCTCCGTGGTCCATCCACCCGACTACCATTCTTAGGTCCACTTCCAATTGGAGGAAAAATTCGAGGTAAACTAATTATCCATTGGAGCTAATCACCTCTGCGTCTCTTGTTCTTTGGATTATTTGCATTGTTCAAACAAATCAACTAATGACGCAAAGTTTGGTAAACTAATTATTTGGTGCGATTATTTAGACTAGTTGACATGATTGTTTCTTTGCCAAATTTCTTCACCTTAACGCTCTGTTTGGGAGGAGGTGAGGGAAAGGGAAAGAAGGGTAAGGAAGGGAAAAAATGGAGGGGAAGGGGAAAGAAGGGTAAGCTTTCCATTACACCCCGAATCAGAGGGTAAGAAAGGGAAAGAAAAATATAAAAATTATTTATTCTAATTTTACCTCTCTATTAAAATATTATTTATTAAAACAAATCATCCATTAGGTTAATTTGTCGCTCCTTTCCGTCCCAACGCAGCAGCTCTCGGCCTCTCGTCTCATCGCCGTCCCAAAGCAGCCGTCAAACAGAAGCGGAGCCTCATCGCCGTCCCAACGCAGCCGTCACACAGAAGCGGAGCCTCATCGCCGTCCCAACGCAGCCCTCATCACTTCAGGTCTTTTTCTTCCTCAAGTCTTCACGAACAGTTTGCTCGGAATCACCTTTTTCTTCCTCACGAACAGTTTGCTCGGAAAAAAAAGCTCCTTTCCACCCTGATTACTGATTATTACAGTATGCTTGAATTACTGAGATAGAGATAATAAAACTTCTGTTCTTACTAAGTTAGTTGTTCGTTGTGATGAGTTTTAATGTGTGTTGCATATAGTTCATTAATTAATATGTACCTTATATTGTTTGATTCCCCTCATTGGGTTCTATCCATATCGTATGGTTCCATTGAGTGGCTCTTTATTAAAGAATAGTTTTCATTCATATGAATTGTATTCCTCATAGTCCCACTAATCTCAATCCCTAGCTATAAAGACCTAGGCAAAAGAATTGATTTTAAGCAAAAAAAACACAG
This sequence comes from Curcuma longa, assembly GCF_044706935.1. Classification (NCBI taxonomy): domain Eukaryota; kingdom Viridiplantae; phylum Streptophyta; class Magnoliopsida; order Zingiberales; family Zingiberaceae; genus Curcuma; species Curcuma longa. Next base: position 5,086,759 of record NC_133862.1, on the reverse strand, counting down.
GTCTGCTGAGCAACTAGGGTGAACTCATCTTCTTAAGACCCCGCACCAGCACCAGCTTTAATTAGTAGTCCTGAGAAACCCAACATTAGGATATTTAGACGGGGACTAGCTTCTAGAAGTATACAGTGCAGAATGAGTACAACTCTCTTTTTCCATGTTAGACTCAAGAAAAGGTATATGATGCCAATTAGGCTATTGAAGGCTATTCAGGGCTATATTTATTCTTTTTCTTTCGGCAGCTGCAGCTGTTCAAGGGACGAGGACTGATTATAGGAATGAAGCTGAGTGCTTTTGTTCAAACGTTTGACTAAGCATACATGACCACTATAGGAGCATCCTATGTAGGAGTTGTCATGTTTTTATCTTCCTCAAGCCTTTATTTTTTTTATCTTCCTCAAGCCTTTTTTATTGCAGCATCATGTAAACCACCTTTTTTTTAGTCTTCCTCAAGCTTTATTTTTTTTTTAGATATGTATGACCACTGTAGCAGTATCATGTAAAGTAGCTCTTTTGTGATTAAATCTTGTAATTGTTCATGGAGCATCATGACTGTATAACAACTAAATTTACTGTTTCCAAATTTCCTCTAGATTGGATTTACTATCTCACAAAATTTAGATCTAACAAAATTCTTTCTTGGATTTTTTTTACTTTCTATTTAACAGTATGAATATCTTGTATGATATTAATTTATTTATTTTTATTTATTTGATTATAGATGGGTGATCAAAACGATAAACATAATGATTTCATTAAGTTGCAAGAAGGGGAGAATTGATTAGGGATTCCATAGCTGCGGCTATGTGGTTAGATTATAATATGTGATATTTATGTTAATTTGTTTATCTTGTGGTTTTGGACAAATTATCTTGTAATTGGATGATTGTGAATGTTGACATTTTAATTTATTATGTTACTTGAATGTTATGTCATATGACTATTTATGGGATTGTATGTTTGATTGTTACTATATTTTAATTTTTAAGGATGTCAAAAAAGAAGAACTGGCAAAGTGAAAATGCAAGTGCAAACAAGGCGAATAATCAATGTGTTTGGAATAAAGTAATGGATGATGCTCTTATTGATGCATATTTGAACCAACATAATATAGGCAACAGGGTTGGTGGAACATTTACTACACATGCATTCGAAAATATTGTGAATGAATTGAAAGAAAAATTTCTCGACAAATTTATTGATAAGGATAAGGTTCAAAATCGCATGAAACATATTAAAAGAGGCTGGTTTTCATGTTATGATATATTCAAAAATGGTATGAGTGGTTTTGCATGGGATCCCATCACAGAATTCTTCAGTGCTGAACTTGAAGTTTGGCAACAACTAATTGAGGTGTGTATGCATTTAAAAAATATATTTGATTTTCTTTTGTGATACTATCTATGAATGAATATTTGATACAATTATCTTGTAATTTGTAGATCAAACCAGCAGCTGCCGAATGGAAGAGCAAGCCTATTCGAAATTATGAAAAGTTAGTTCAATTATATGGGAAAGATAGGGCTACAGGACAACATGCCAACACTGCGTCAGAAATGCGAAAAAAAAGGACTAGCATGGAAGTGGAGAATAATATTGGTGAAAATCAGTTTGAAACCATTGATGAAGTTGATCTTATGATCTCTCAACAAGAAATTCATTTGGATAATTCAAATGCAATTAATGAGGATGTTCAAATTCCAACTCCTAATTCTGAACCAACTAAATCTCAAGCTAACTCTTTTGTTGGAGCATCATCAAAGAACAAGAGTGCAAAGAAAGGTAAAGTTGATGATGACAGTATAAGTAAAGCAATTGACCATGTAGCTCAAGCCATTATGAGTTCAACACATGAAATGGTTAAGTCAAATGAACTTCCCATTCCTGAGAATGAAGTGTGGAGCTTGTTGACTCAATTAGGTGTTGAGCAATATAGAGTTTCTAAATGCTATTTGTATCTTGTTGAACGCCCGAAGATGTTGAGAGCTTTACTTGGATGCCCTTTGGAATATCGCAAAAATTTATTATTCCAAATGATGGATAGAAAGAATCTACTGCATGATTAGTTTGTTACTTGTTAGATGCAATATATTTGGATATTATGTAATATGCATTTGGATGCTATGTACTTGGATGATTTTGGATGTTTGGTAAACTATTATTATTTAATGTAAGACTTGTTACTTGATGCTATGTCTTTGGATGCTATGTACTTGGATGATTTTGGATGTTTGGTAAACTATTATTATTTAATATAAGACTTGTTACTTGATGTTATGTACTTGGATGCTATGTCCTTGCCGTGGACTTCATTTCTAGACTTTGAAGGGGTGGATTTAATTTGTAATTTTGATTGACGAACAAGTCAATGACCCTATTGATACAAAACAAAGTTTCATTGAAACGGTTGTGGCCACACCCACTGGTACTGGAAATGGAACTTCATTGGCCAGGTATCGTTCATTTGGTGGAAACACAAAGTATATATCTTCTGGTTCTTCTGAATTTGCTCAGAGGCTTCTTGCACACTCTCTTCAACCGAAATTAACAATTATAAAGCCTGGTAATCATTCACCTACTGATGATAAAAAGAAATATGAGGAAATCTCATGTCTAAATAGACATAAAGAAGCTTGTGAAACATTGATAAAGACGTCAAATTCAAATTACTCCAAACTGGCTTCTCCACCTATCACAGAAATGAATGCATCTTTTCAATGTACTAATGATTTAGGAAATTCCAAAGTGAAACTGAGAGTCTTGGAGAACAGTCGCCAAAGGTATAATATTCTGTTAAGGCAACAATCATAACTACAAATTAGCATTAGCTCTTCTGTTATATGTAGCAGTTAAGTTTGGAGAAAAATCTCATCGTTCTCTTTATATTATGTGTGCAGCAAGTTCAAGTTAAGGGAGGAGTTATCAAGGCATTAGACAAAATAAAATGTCTAACAAATAGTTATTGTCAAATTATTATAGATTTATTTTAACAAGTAAGGATATTTTTGTAATTTTATATATTTAACCTTCATTTCCTTCCCCTTCCTTCCAAACAAGGTAACACATGTTACGTTAATGAACCTTCCCTTCCTCCCAAACAAGAAAAATATAAATACTTCTCTTCCCTTCCCTTTCCTTCCCTTCCCCTTCCTTCCCCTTCCGTTAATGAACCTTCCCTCATCCCATCCAAACAGAGTGTAATTCACGCTAATCCTTTGATAGAAAAAAAGCACCTTAAATCCTCCACGTAAATTATGAAAATACAATGATAAATCTCAATTAGCCGACTATACTGAAGGTGATGGCGCAGTCCCACGGAAGTTTTCTACATGCCACCAAGGTAAATCAGGAAGTGCACGTAGCAGTCAGCTCAGACGTCCGACGTTCTTTGATTGCGCTCTCTATTTAAAAGAAAATTTCTACAAATACATCGTAGTTGGGAATCAAATTGTGAGTATCTGGATGACAAATTGGATATCCTATCGCGGCATTATGCCCAAAGACATGAAAATACATATGATATGAAGGTTTATAAGAAATTAATGTAACAGTAAATATTAATTGATATATAATTAGTCGCAGCCAACAATTTATTCATAACTTAATTTTAAAATTCTAGCTTTGCATAATTTTTTTATCGATATATATATATATATATATATATATATATAAATAAATTTTAAATTACTATTCGTTTAATATAGTTAGGGTTAAATTCGCTTTAATTATTTTCCTTGAATTTAGATAATCGTATCATTTTTATTTGCTGATGGATGAGGATTATGCAAAATAAATGGTAGGTAATAAATAAATGAAATTTCAAACTATTATTGACAATTTTAACTTAAAATTGAATAAGAAACCTATTAATAATTTATTATTTTTATTTCAGAAATGATTCGAGTCAGAGTACTTTAATTAAATGAAAATAAATTCCAGTTGAGGGAGAAAAATTGGCACACGATAGGACTTAAAGCCGGCACAGTTAACAAAAACCTTAAAAATAAAAAACTAGAAGAGGTGACATAACAAAAAGCTTGGTCGATAAAAAGTTTATGTGAATTGAATCGCTCATCCTCGAATTAATCAATATGAAAAATTAAATATTTATGAAAAATTAAAAAGACAAAAGGCTACTGAACCAATCAAATTCCTTTCCTTCTGTTCAAATTAGTTAATAATAAATGATTGCATTATATGCAGGATGAAGACAACCACTTCACCTCTCGATGACTTGTGGAAAATATCTACGACACTGAACAAATAATCTTCAAGATTAATCGATTCAAAAAATTAAATATCTAGATTATAAATAAAAGTCAAAATAAAAAAATTGAAAAGACAAAAAAACAGTTTGTAACTGCCTTTGTATGGATAGGTATATGATACGAGGTGATACATTTTAGATGACTCACTGCACGTATATGAAGGTGCAAATGCAAACGCAACAATCACTTTTCATAATGATGTTGGCCTTACACATTTTAGATAGGAGAACAAAGAAGCTCTACAACATCTTTCTTGCTTGACCTGTAATTTACATAAATAACAGATGAATGTTGCCAAAAGGCAATAAACTACATAAAGAATCTGTGGAATGAATGAAAGGTGGACATAAAAAAATTACAAGAAAAATGAAAGAAAATTAGACCCAAATATTTACTACCAACTACTCTGTTTACTTGATGATATGGTCAGGATGGAAGGATATCATATACACATGAGGGCAAGGCAGAAATTTATGCACAGGCACAAAGGCATAAGCAGTGGATAAACAGGAGGGCAACAGTTGCTACTTTCATTGTGCCAAAAATGCAAAGCCCGAACTCTGACAAAGGAAAGGCGGTGGATCGATATCTGCTATATCTATTTCTGTCATTGATTTTGATTTTGAGATATCATCAACCGAAAATGGAATGCTGCATCAAAGCAGAATGTAAATCTAATTTATAGTAACTAAAATGTGGAACAGAGGAAGAAAAAGTTTACGGCTTACCTGGAATCATCATCTAACAAGAAAGAACTACCGGAAGAATTAGTTGAGCCCTCGGCCATCATAAGTCTCATACTTGAAATGATCTATAAAAATTTTTTTTAAAAAAAACTCATGTCATTACTTGGAAAGACCTAAAAGTGCAACAGAACTGTTTGAAGGTATTAGCAAAATAAGTTGATACCATCAATCTCACTCAAATAGAAAGATATGATTGTCCCAAAGGCAAGCTATGAAACGGAAGACTTGGTATAGGCCAATATATTTATTCCCAATTGTCTCCCATCAGTTGGTTATGTCAACAAGAATATTACCAGACACTAGAAAAAAAACTTTGAGGACTTCCTTGCCATTATTGCTTCACGAGACTGGCCCCATCAAATTGGTGCCTCAATTGCTCTCTATTTTGTCTCTACACTAACTTAGTTGGTACTACACTTGGCTATTCCATTGTGAATATGAAAATTATGTATGTGAAATATATATATATATATATATATATATATATATATATATACTAAACAGAGTGCAACTTAAGAACAAATCTAAATGAAATCAGACCTCTGATGAAACGCTGTGTGTGCCATACTTGTCATCCCAGTACATAGTACTGATTCTGTATAGCTGTTGTATGCTAAGAACCTGAAAACCAAATCAAACCAAAAAACAGTTCGTTACTGACAATCTAAATGACTGAAACTTTGAATATTTATGTGGTCTCAACTGGGCATAAATCTTTGGTTATCTCCTTCAGTGTCTTCTTTGGTTTCTGATGTAAAACCTATATCACAATATAATATTAATAGCTCAAAGATAAGTTACCGGACAACAAGTACAGTTATTCAATATGCTTTTGCAAATGTGTGGCTGCCAAAAGACAATGTACCAGGAATCCAACAGCCTGCCTAATATGCTTCAATTCATCCCATGAAGAACCAGCATACTGTGAGAAAAATAATATTTTAGCTTAGGGTTAAGGATGACATTTACAAGAACGTGGATCACCTCTTCAGTTGCATCATTGCACCAACGTTCTAATTCAGCAAGTCCTGCTTTAACATATTCCCCATTGCTAAACGAACAGCACTCGCGCCTCAGAAGAAGGCTACAAAATTAGAAACATATATTAACATATCTCTCTGCAAAAGAATGACCAAACTGAAATAGCAGAAGCAATGAATTACATAGTTGAATCGATTAGTTACCTGTTGAATAGTTGAACATTGATGGAAGAAAATATTTGAGTGAACAACTTTTGAACTAGGAATGGAGGGGCCTAAAAGATGAAAATCTGAAAATGTCAAATCAAATAATACCAAATGAGAATATTGGAGTGTCAAGCTCTACTCCAACTTACATAATTAGCTTTCAGTGGTTTCATGTAGTTGGTTAAGCTTTTCACAATACTTTGCCAGTGTCCCATAAGAGCTTGTTGGGCCACAGCATTTGCTGGTGAACGAGTTCCTTTGACTAAGCTTGCACGGGATGTCCTTGGAGCCTGCATGTTTTGCATCATTGGAACATTCCCCTCTCAACAACTTGAATAAAGCAAAAAAACTAGCTTTACGGGGCACTGTGTAATAGTAAATAGATTCTAAGGGGCACAGATTACTCGCCCTAAGTACCTGTATACACAAGCCAAGAACAGGAGATATCTCTTTCTTTAAGCTGTCCCTTATCATTCCATAAATTTTCTCAAGGAATGCAGTAAGTTGTTGCTTAAAAAGCAAAGCTGGATATTTAGCTTCAAGTTGGTGCAAGTCATTTGATCCACCAACCATGCGACCATTCAGAAAAGGAGTTCCAGCACTCTGAGGTGATGCTCGAATTCCCTCAAAAGTTAAATTGAAAATTAAAATAAATTAGTTAAACCGAAACAAAATTGAGAATGTGTGGATTTATTTCCAGAAAAATCATGATAAAGAAGTTCTACTAGTTTACTTGAGGCATCCTTCCAAACATAGAAGCTGATGTTCTCCGCCTCTGTGGAGTAAAACTTCCCATGTTACTTGCTTTCAGTGTGCGTTGAAGAAGAAGCAATAGTGTAGATGTATTTGACAACCAATAAGATAATACATTGGTGTTATCCTGAGACATCAACCAAAAAAGTCATACTTGATAAGATAGAATTTTCATCAATTAGAAACATGTGTTGTTTCTCTTTTATGGCTGAAGTACAAAGAAGTTATGAGTTTGCATCCAATTCTCATGAGTTTGAGATACCAAAAAAAAAAAAATCAGAATTAAAGCACAAGGAAAAGATAAGCTACCTCAAGTTTTGAACCTATCGCTTGGATTATTTGGTCAAAAATATTAGTCCTTTCAACTTCAAAAGATCTCCACTGGAGGAGGCATTTATATATAAGGCAAGCAGTGACAGGTCTACCCTTGGAGAATCCTAGCTCTTCAGAGATGCACTTAAGAAGCAAGTTCTGACTTTCCTGAGGACAAACAAAGTTTTATTATCAGTTTCCAGTTAGAAGGACACTATCAAGATAGCAGCATCATTATAACTTGCTAGGAATTTGATCAGAAACCTACCTGCTGCTTCTCACTCAATGACTTTTGTGGTTTTTCATCAATTTCAAGATTCTTGGGATTTGGTAATGCAGGACTCCAATCCTGCAAATATTCTCATAATTAGGCAAATACAACAACTCATTGTTAACTCCTTTACTTATCAGATAAAGGTAAGCTACATCTCTCAATGTCGAGTGAAGAAAGAAAATTTTACTTACCAATGGAGGTTTTGTTTCTCCAGATAGAACATTATTATTCTCTGGTGTTCTCTGTGACAAAGTCGCAGACAAATAGAGGTCAGATATTAGGAGATAATAATCAGTATGAACTAAAGTAACAGTATGTACAGGGAAGATAGTTGCTTTTGGATGCACAGCTAACACTCTGCTAGTTGGTGAAATGGAAAGTGCTTGCTGGCGAAGCACTTGATTCTCTGATGCCAGATTTGATACTTCCTCTTCAAGTCTATTTTGGCAGACAGAAGGCAAGTTTCTATCTCAGTTACAAACAAAGATGTGCTAGGAACTGGGTAGCCACAGGGTCCAAATGTTTTACTTTATATTATAAAAAACATAGATTTCATGTTAGCTTGCCAATGTAAAAAAGGAACGTATGCAACTAGTCACTAAACAAGAAATGTTAGCACCTCCGAATAGTATCTTGAAGCTGATGAGCATGTCTTTCAGCATTTTCAACTTTCTTAATGAGTTCATCATTTTTTTCTTGTGCCTCACTGTAAGCTTTCTTGGCTGCATCACTTTCCAGCTTCTCCATTGGCAATAGAGCCTGTCATGGTAATAAGAGAAGGAACAAGTTATAAAGTAAATCAGCTTCTCATATTAACAAATTATCAAGTATCTAAAGCATTCAAAATAAGAATATTATATTTTCCACAAAAGGTAAATATTACTTTTTAGTTGGAATGTTTCAAAACTTTTCTATTCTTCATAATACCTAACATATTTCACTTTTTCCATCCAGGAAGCAATACTAGCAGAAGGAAATTAGCAACGCTACCTTCAACTGTTCAACTTGAGCTGTTAATGAATTGATTTTCTCCATGTCCTGAACCAGGATAGTGGTCTCCTTAATAACAGGAGGTGCTTCTTCTAGAGCTTTTCGTGCGGCATCACGCTCCCTAATAAGCATTAATTTGGTCTCTTCAACTTGTAGTTGCATCTCAGATAACATAGTTTGTAATTTACGCACTTCATGTGCTTTTGATTCCTCCAGATCAGTCTGCATACTCAAGATATCACTATTTCAACTAGTAAATAGGTACGATGCATTCAGAACAGAAGTATGACATATCTATATCTAAGAATTTAAGCAGTCATCTACCAGAAATCTAAAATCAAGAAATGTTATCAACTTAAGACAGAATAATTACTCTTAGTCGTTTCTCCAACTGTAAACGCCAAGTTAACTCCTCAACCCGCTTCTGAAGCTTGTCTTTTGCCTCTTTCAGAGCTCCCGTCTCCCTTGCAGCCTATGGAAAAACCATCATAAGTCGAGCTATCTTGACTACACATGTATCCCAACATATCTTTGGCAATACCCAGGTCAATTTTTTTTTTTTTGGCTCAATTTGATTTGCAGAATCACATAAAATTGCCAGGAAATTTTGTAGGAAGGTTGCGTTGTTTGGTCCATGAAAATTTTCTATCTTTGATATTCATTTTCCAATATATTGAAAATTGAAAAGGAAAAAGGAAACAAGTATTTTTCAGCAACTAATAAAATTTATTTTTTTCTATACAAAAGATGCTTGATCCTTATCAAAAACAACAAAAAAACTGTTTGAAAATCTTGGCAGTTGAAAATTTAGAAACTTAATAAACATGGCACATTGCTCTGTTATGGTTCAGCTTTTTTTATTTTTCTCTTCTTTTGAAATTTTGAGGCATCTTACATGCTAGCGGAAAAACATGCCCATAAACATGGGAATGTGAACCGACCAAAATAGGCAATAATCCTGCACGTCACCACTTGTGGAGAGGGATTATTCCTTCAGCTTCTATAAATGTATGGGAAAGTATAATGGAGTATAGTATATAAAAGAAGAGTATGTATAGTATATTATATGATTTAATTGATTTTTATTACTACTGATATAGTTTTGCATAAAGCTTAATTGAGAGAAAACATATATGTAGCCGATCAAAAAGATATTATATTATACTTTTTGTATGATTAACTCTCAATATTTATCCTTTCAAATTAAGTTGTCGAAATAAGAAATAATTAAATAAAAATTTAAAGTCAACATGCAATAAATGGGTACCAAAAACTAACATATCATCATCACATGCCTATCAATGCATTATGGTTTTAATTAGTATACACTCTAAAAGGGCAATTTTCTAAGAGCACCAAAGTGGACGATATATAGAGTGCATTAAGATTTAATAACCATACCATTCTTAGTTTTCTGAGCTCTCTTCTAGCAAGCTTTTGCCTCCATGAACATTGATAGGTAAGTGCTGCCTTCTGCAATCTCTTGTAATGTGAATAATCTCTATGGCTATGCCAACGACACTACAAGTGAGAAAATGACACAATACTAAATGAGCAACTCAGTGCATAACAAAACAATATCACCTATCTCAGACACAATTCAGACACAATTTAAGAAATATATTTACTAGAGAAAACTATAGCCGACCCCACTTAGTGGGATAAGGCTTGGTTGTTGTTGTTGTTGTTGTATTTACTAGAGAAAACTGACATCAGGATCCCTTTCTAATTAAAAGAATAAACATTCTGGAACAAAAAAAAAAGGTACCTGGATGCAGATTGCTGCTTTAGTTTGTTTTTTGAATCTAAATACATTGCGAGCAGACATTGCCCTTAAGCCTGTTTGCAATGCAATTGCTGACATTTCAAGTGCTAAATATGATTTCCTTGCAATATAGCAATGGTAATTTTTCTGAATCTTGAGTGCTGCTGCTTCACGCCTCATTTGTGCAAACAACTTACAAGCCAACCATCCTACATTAACAAAAGCAAATAATACTTAGTCTACAATACCAAGTACGCCTAAAGGGACATGTAGTCTAACCAAGGCTTTATGTGATTGCCAGTTTTTTAACTGTCTATAAATTAATTTCTAAAATTATAATGCTATAATTTCATCATTCACTGAAATTGATAAAAAACATGGCCAAGACATGGCTAGACTTTGAAGAAATGGAGATGAGAAGCATTAAGAACAAATGCAAGTTGATAATTAGTAAAATGAAGTAAAGCACTAAGGCATACAGCAAACTATATAAACAAAAGAAGGTTCACTTACATGAATCTCCAGTACAAATTAGGCAGCATAAGTAACTCCAAATAAGGTTATACCTCTACAGAAAGTTTGCAATTGAATAGATGCTTCCCGTAGCAAAAGAAATTCTTTGCGAGCAATATATGTCCGGATTTGCCTCTGTATGGTTCTGGCTGCTCTTCCTAATACCTCTGCCCTTCGAGCATCCAGTTCAGCCATCTGGCCAGCTCTCAAAAACACTTTACTCTTGCCTAGCTGCCAAGGTAAACCATAAATTTAGTTAGGATTTATGATAAGACAGTTTAATAAGAATGTAAGGATTTTTGCATGAAAGTAAAATATAGAGAATGTACGTCAAATGTTACCAAGCTGTCTTTATCGCAATTATTTGGAATCAAGTGCATGGATCTTATACCTCAATTGAACTACACAAGGCATAGAATGAGTAATATTCAAATCAAGTAATAATTTTTCATTGCACTAAATAAATTTTTCCCTGTATCCGACCGCTATCTCTTATACCTTTGTGACACCATAATTGCATATCACATGAGGAATTGTGGGCTAATAAAGAGGATTTATAAGTTTAGATGGATGAGTTACTATTGACTTGGGTTTAAGCATTTTTCATCAATGGTTGGGCCCCAAAAGATAATTAATTGGTGACAATTGGTATTATAGCGACCCTAATCCTAGACAGTAGTGAGGCAAAGAGTTTTATATATGATGGTGATTCCACCGTCAAGATTCAGATGTTGTCAATTAAGGATGCTCAGAGCTTAGAGTTGGACTTTGAGTCTTGAAGTAGACATCAAGTTTTAAGTAGAGGTTATGGCACCCTAGCTTCATCCCACGCACAAGCTAACAGAGAGGGTAATGAGCAGGAATCAGTGAGTTACTCGTAACTTGGGTTTAAATATTTTGGCTCAATAGTCGGGCTTAACAAATAAACGAATTAGTTCTCTCATTTCATCTATTTGACTTGTCCAACTATAGAATCTATTAGTGTTGATACCATCTTGGCCAAGTTCTCTCATTTTATCATCTATAGGCACTAAACCTAATTGAATTGAAATAATAATTTTTCATTTTTTTCTAACATCACACATCCATTTTAGCATTCTAATCTTTAGCACATTAATTCTTATGAATGTTTTTTTCTTTACCACACAACTGATTCATAACATATTGCAGGTAATATTACAATTTACAAAAAATTTCTTTTAATCTCAAAGGCAAGAGACAATTGCAGAAGAATATAAAAACATCTCCTTCTCAAAAAGGCACTTATAATCCTAATAATATCCACTCTTTTTGCATAAACATTTCTTCTTGTTGGCTAATAGTTGCTATGCAAGACTTGTAAACAACCATAAGATGTTAATAAAACAGATTCCCATTTAGGAGCAAAAAATTTAAACATTTAAGTTTTATAATAACAACAAATTTAATTAGTATCTATTACAAAATTATTGACATTGATCCATGTGAAATCTTATTGATTCACAAGAGAGAGCCTAGGTGAGAATGGATTTTCTGATATCCAATCAAATGAATTCTCTCCAGGCAAACTGAAGAATTTTATACCAGTGCCTTTATTATAATACCAATTGCCTAGAATATTCAAATGAATTCTCTCCATGATACTAGAATATTCCTTGAAATTTCAAGATATACTACCAATCGCCTACATGGACTTAGTGAATCCTCTTCTCTTTTTTCACATCTCAAATTTTATCGTCCAAGTAACAGGATTAACAAGTTACCTTATTTTATTTACCACTGACATCGAAGTCAAATATTCTCATATTGCTGTCCATTATAATAGTATTTAGAATTTAGAGATCTATTCATACAGTGATATAAAAAATATTTATGTAGCAATGGTAATTGAGTTGCTAGAAACAAAAATAGAAAAAATAAATAAATAGATACTATGTAATATTTTTGTAATAGTTTTTGAACGCTCATATTAAATTTATTAATTTTAGAGTCTTTTTTAGCATATTACTATTTTATTTTATGGTATTTTATTTCAAACCATTTAAAAGTAATAGATAATTCTTTTAAAAAAATATTGTTTATTGATATAACATAAGTCTTTATTCGATTATTAATATTTTCTAATTGATCATTTTATTTTATAATTTATTAAATTTCACAATGTGAATAAATAATGTTGTGTGTGTGTGTAGGAAAAGAAATGATACAATTGTGTAAAATTGAACTTACTTGGTAACCTTTCAATCTCATTTTGGCCAAAATCTTTTGACACGCAATCTTGTCATCATAACTATCAAGAAAATTAAGACGAAAGCAGTCATATCAAATTAAGTATTTCATAATTACCATTATTAAAGCACACTAAACATATTTCAGAACGAATCAAATAACATACTTTTCTTCCATAAATTCTGGTGCCAGAAGGGCAAATCGATGGAGAAATTCATAAAATGTTCTTCGAGTAGGATAGCCAGCACAGCTTATCCTAATTGCTTCAAGAACTCCCTATAATGATGAAGCAAATAAAAGAAAATTGCAAAAGCCGATGCCAAGAACAAAAAATCATAGTGTTGAGAAACAGGTTGCATTAAGTTAGGATCTTACTCCACATCGCAATTGCTGGATGACATTGAAGTTCTCGAATATAGCAGGTTTGAGAACATTATTTGGCTTCACACACCTAATATAATGTGGTTGCATAGAGCTCAAAGTTTCCATCAAAGCTTGAAGTTGTAACTAGATTTACACATAGAACAAACAAGTTGAAAACTAGTTAAATCTTTGACAATGGCAGTTTATATACATCACTTATCAAAAATTACTAAATCAACATGTGCTAATCATAAAATATTTAGGTTACCAATGCAGATCTATATAATCATACACAATAGATATTAAAATACCAAAAATAACCCAAGCATTTGAACAACTTATAACCAGGACAAGTACCTCTATCAGCAGTTAACTCAGAAATCCGCTCTGATAAAATCTTAGATAAACATGTGTGCAGAATCATACTCCAATTCAACTCAAGGGGGGTTGAAAATCTATCACTAGTACAAAAAGAAACCAAACCAGTATAACCTGTTATGATAAATAGGAAAATTATATGGTTTTTCTTTCTCTAGGTAGTCCTCTCTATATTTATATTCATTATTATAACTTTTCATTTTGCACCCTTGAATATGTGGTATTACAATTAGTTCTTAGCAGTCTTGTTGAAGTTGATTCAAAGAAATTATAGAAATTCATTTGTTATAATAGATATAATTAATTTTAGGATCACTTAAAGATTTGATTAGCAAATTTACAAACTTACCATTGAAACTAATAAGGTTACAATTTCATTGAATTGCACTTTCTCTTTGATGAAATGACAATCAAATCTTTATTTGTTTTTAGTCTCTTGTGGATCCCTACTAGAGATTATGTGTATGACAGCTTGACTGTCATAGTATAACTTCATTAGCTCTATGTGAGTATGTTTCAACTCAATCATCAGTTATTTAATCAATATGAACACACATGTAGCTTGGTATATAGCCCTTAGTCTGCCAGTTTTGCTTTTTCGCACTAATAGGAAATTAGATTTAATATCAGAAGGTCGCAATAGTTTGATGTCGATCATTTGTATGTGTGAGAAAATGCTCAATAAGCATCAGTATATACCACAATATGAAGATGATCTCAATCCTGAAACAAGAGAACTTTCCCATGACCATTCTAAGATATTGTGAGGTAGTGGCTCCCTTGTCGCGGAGCTAGTTTGACTTTAAGATTCATAATAGTGTTAACCAATTTGATTCCTAGCATATCAGTCTCCTGAAACATATTAAATACATACTCCATTGAAAGAAATACATGCCAAGTAGCAATCTCTATGACATGGAAGTACATGGCATCTCACAAGTCTCTAGTTTAAATGTTAATGAAGGCACTAGTAATTAGTAATAACAAAATCATCTACACAAACAATAAAAAGTGTATATCTTCCTAACTAAGAGATGAGGTGATATATAGTAATTGTTCAAACTAAAGAATGGCAAAGCTAAATTTACCAACCAAAGTGCTAGTGATTTCTTAATCTTGTATGCTATGTCAGTATCCCCTGACCAGCAACCCTTAAACCATGCTCTATATAGACTTTCTTAGTATGATCATCATGAGAAAATGTTCTCGACAAATTGATCAAGGGGCCAATAAAAGATAGCTACCATACTGAAAAAAAATGAATTGAAGTAAATCTCTGCCATAAAAGAAAAGGTGTCA
The DNA here is from genome assembly GCF_044706935.1 of Curcuma longa. Classification (NCBI taxonomy): domain Eukaryota; kingdom Viridiplantae; phylum Streptophyta; class Magnoliopsida; order Zingiberales; family Zingiberaceae; genus Curcuma; species Curcuma longa. The sequence continues at coordinate 5,071,706 of NC_133862.1, read as the reverse complement.
AGATAATCAACATCATCTGAGCATATTCCTTAAATACCTTTGAGTCAATCCATAATGTTATCAAGATAACATTTAAAGATAAAAACAGACTTGGAACCAAAAATAGATTGCTAGAGAAAGAGGAATCAGCTTCTAAGTGTTGTTACACTGGAAAATATTCATCTCATCAATCATAGTCTACAACCAACCAAAATAATAAAGGATGTCTGAGATACTTTAAGGAATTGGCTGTAAATCTAAAGAGGCCATCAAGGCACAATAATGGGTGGCGGAGAAGCATAAAAAATAAAGTGAGAAAGTGGAGGTAAGGTAGTGTAATATACGGCGAGAAAAAATTAAGCCTACCCTCTCCACCAACACAACTTCTACATCCCTATTAACTTGCTTTACTGCTATGACACACAGCTAAACCTCCAAAGTGAATCTATCAAGCTCAGGATCAAACAAATAGTAGAGATATAGTAGAATCTCACAGTATTCATTTGTGTTATATTTGAGAGATGTTCTAAATCAATCGCCTTAGATATTGTATTATTTATTGAATAAATAAAATCACTATTTGAATATACATTCTCTATGTATTTGATTTGATCTTAAATTCAATTACTGATATCCACAATACAATGCATAGCATGAGAGAAATTATGATTGAATAACAATTAGTGGATATCTCTACATGTGCAATTATGTACGTATTGAAATATTCCCTAGTCAATGAATTGATGAGATTAGACATCGTCAATTCTGTGAAATTAGCATATGTTAGACTCCTTGATTTTGCCAAACAGTCAATCCTTACTGGCTCGAAACATTGAAATGTTGAGACTTAATATATGGATGCTAGTTAAGGGTAACTAGTTCATTGGGAGTGAACTGCCATGAGATTTCATGTACTTTTATAAATATCTATGAAGATCTAATTGCAGTTCGAGTGCAAGTTTCCTCTGACTTGAGGTATTCAAATTATCTTGGTCATGGAGACTTATACTTTGACATCTCAAGCAAGCGTCTCTATGGCGGTATAGACCCAGGATGATTAGATATAAACCGAAATGCCTGAAAATGTTTGAGTAGCCAACAGAGGATTCACCACTCTTTTAATTAGGAGACGTATACTCTATGGTCACTTGTCAGAATTGTTACTTGTAAGTCTTTGATCAAAGCAATAACACGTCAAGAGGATAGTCCTCTTGGACAGTTGTTTTGAGTAATTTGAATTCGCAGGACAAGGAAGTACAACTTGTACTAGGTGCGACGTAGTCAGCCTAATGGGAACTGACATATAAACCATATTATGAATTAAGCGGGTGTAAAATGGTGAAAGAAACACAAGTACGATCAACCATAGCTGCTAAAGGGTTCAAAAAGGGTTCTGAAATCAACTGTGATTTTTCGATTAATTAGGGATCATGATATACTACTAGGTGTCACTCATAATTGATCCGTAATTAATGGTTAATTATAGACGGTCAAAATAAATCGAAAATCTATAAGGTCGCACGCACTACGAGTTTCTTCAAGAGATATAAAATAAATTTGAGAATTGGATTCTCAAAAGAAAAAATTGAGTTTAATTGGACTAAACGAAAGATAAATATGAAAGATATTTTGTCAGAAAAGAAACGTGAATGGACCACGTCTTTTGAAAACAAAGTGAGCCCTCTTTAGTTTAATTATAAATCAAATTGGTTTAGTTTTAATTAAAGGTGGTTTGGTTTTGAGCCATTCCAGTTTGGTTTTGAACCAAACTTGAGGCTAAAAAATAGTAGACTGATTTAACAGATTTTGATAATATTTCTTAATGAAATTTTTTCTGTTAAACACTTATAAATATATCTCTTATGAAGAGTTATTAACAGAGATTAAAAACCTAATTGTTAGGTTTTAAAAATTCAAAACAAACTCCCCTCTTCTCCTCTTGTCACCGCCCAAGCAAACCCTTTCTCAAGTTGGTGCCGCCCATTTTGTTAGGGCTTCTTGTTGCCGCCGGCCAAAGAACCTCCTCCAAGACTCACCATCAGTTTCTAATCCTCTAAGGATCAGTACCTCCCAAGGGTCGACCGTTCCGAAATCAAAAGAAGTTGCAAACCAGCGGTGGAAGCAAGGAACGCAAGGAGAAGCAACGGTTGTTCTCCACCAAAAGGTATTGCTTCTTCCTTTCGATTTAATTTTTGTTTCAAGGCAATTGTTGCTACTGGAACATCCACACCATATTGGTTCGCTACCCCTTCTTGACAGTGAACCATACGACCTTCGAATGGAGGCGTGATCCCCTCCATTCAATCCGATTCATATCGCTGGGTTGCTTTGAGCAGCCGAATACGGGATCGGACCGTAGATCCTCTCTCAAATCGTTTGTCTCGTCCCTTCGACTAGTATTGTAAAATACTGAAAGATTAGGGGTTTATCCGTAAATAAATGAACCCTAAAATCTTGTTGCGATTAATTAATAAAGCCCTAAGTATAAAGGAGTTAATGGTTTAATAGCTTAATAGATCTTAAGCCTACAACCCGTTAGGACAAGTTAAAAGAAAACCCTACAGCGCCGCACTTTTCCTCTTTTGAAACTGTGCTTGATGAAAATTGTTGAATTGAGGTTGTGAATGATCAAATTGGGGCTGAAAATTGTTGTGGTGTAAGATACCGGAAAATTTCGATTCTGGTACGAACAAATCCGTCTCGCGAAGACGAACCAAACAAAATTTGTTTGGATCAAATTGGAGACCGTTTGACTAGTAAACCAAGCGAACCAAAGTTGAATCTGGTTCGCTACAGTAACCGGTTCACTCGTATTAATAAATCCTAGGTTTTTAATTGGGTTTAGCCTAGTAAACTTGGTTTAATGGCGCCAATTTGGGTTTAACCGGTTTAGGTTACTATTCATCCCTCTTTAAAACTAAAACTCGCGATTTCCCTATTTTCTTCCTCCGCGCGGCGCCCTCCTCTGCCCGACGCGCGCCTCCACCTTGCCGCCGCCGCCCCCCTTCTCCCCTTCTTCCCTTCTTCGCTTGCTGCCTACTGCCGGTCGATCGAGTCCTCACTGCCGTCGCCGCTTGCCCTGCTCAGCGACGCGCGCTGCCGCCGCCTCCCTCGCACGAGCCTTTGCCGCTGCCACTTGCTTTGTCGTCATTGTTCACCGCCTTCTTCCTCAAGCTGCCCGAGCAACTTCTGCTTGGCCCGCCGCCGTTAAGCTAAGGGTTCTGAATTAGGTAAATTTCCTTAAATGTGGATGTAGAGATCAAGATTTGTTGATATTGGATTAGATTTTGTGAATAGCTTGAATCCCTTTAGATTTGTAGATTGATTTGTCTTCCACAGCTCATGGGTGTGAGTTGTTCTTGTTCGGCAGAGAAGAAAGGAGAAAACCGAAGCTTGGTTTTAGGGCTTGATTAGGCATAGATCTGAGGTTCTTGGTGGCATGGACTGTGGTGGAAGGACCGAAGCTTGAGCTTGCTGCTAAGGCTTGATTTGAGGTAAGGATTGGTTGTGGTTTTGCTAAATTTGCGGGGTTACGGTTTGGTATATGTTTTGTTGGAATGGTTGAGGCTAAGTTTTGATTAGATGGTAGATTACAGATAAATTAACCTAAGTCTTGTTTCTTTCACTTTTGTTTAAATGAAATTAGTTGGAGCTAAGAAACCTTAATGTTGCAAACATGAATGAGGATAATTACAGCTTGATCCTAGTGAACACGTCTTAGATAGATGAGACCAATCGGTGCTAAGAAGAATTAATAGTAGTTGATTGGTTGGCCTGAATCTCCTTTAAAGGTTGTAGTAGTGATATGCTATTTATACTGAAATGATCACAGAATAATTTCTACATACTCTAATTATTACTTCTGACATTAGAATCGCAAACACAATTGTAGTCACTGTCGTAATGGTTTGATTTACTCAGGATAGTTTGCCTTGTTGAAAGATTCGATCGGATGATTATGGTTGAATCTATTATAGATCATGGATCCGGATGTAATGAATCCAAATTGGGTTAGGTTAGTCGGGGTAAACGGAGTTGGTTGGAATTAGTGGATTAAATTATGGGGTTTAATTATTGTTAATTTAATATAATATTAGTAAGCATTGTATGGTTGGTTATTATAATTACAGGACATTGAATCGGACTTCTGGACAGAGGTGTTGGACACCGACTACTTTCGGAAGGCGGGTATCTTGTCTCTGACTTATCTATTTATAGATATGTCTGTGTAGACATGTATTTATTTCTTGCTGCCAGTGATAGTATATTTTCAGTTTATACCGATTTTGTTTGATACCTATAATTTGATTATTTATCTGTTATTCATTTGACTGTATATCGTGTGATACTTTCTATATACTACTGATTGATTGTGATACATCATATTTTCCGATGCACATGCTAGACATATGACTTTATACCACTTTAGTATTAGTGTAGTGTGCATTATAGATTGGATGTGGTTACCTGTACTAGGGTTAGATACCATGTTGATATAGTGACATGCTGGCCAGCATACTGTCCATTCGGTCACGCATTAGCGATGACGTCAGAGTGCACAGCGGTTATACCCCTACCCATATGACCTCACATACCAGTGCTGGATCTGACGGGCATATTTAGTTCCCACGCGACCTCACCTAGTGGTGATGGATCTGACGGGCAGATTTAGTTCCCACGCGACCTCACCTATCGGTGATGGATCTGACGGGCATATTTAGTTCCCACGCGACCTCACCTATCGGTGATGGATCTGACGGGCATATTCAGTTCCCACGCGACCTCACCTATCGGTGATGGATCTGACGGGCATATTCAGTTCCCACGCGACCTCACCCTTCGAGTGTGATGGATCTGACGGGCATAGTTCCCACGCGACCTCACATCTCGGTGATGGATCTGACGGACATTTATTATTGAGGACCCACGCGACCGCACTTTGGTATGTAAGGATCAGATGGGTAGCAGGGGTGACCAGGATAGGTTTTTATACTTGTGCATGATATAGGGATTCTTTGGTGATATGGTTACTTTCAGATTATTTGCATATGTTGGATATGTATATACAGGGATCGTATGGATTGGTTAGTGATCAGGTTACTTATGAGTATATCGTTAGCATGTCTGGTGAGTACGTTTACACATGAATTTAGATTTTCCTTCTTGTCATTTTTCTACCGGTATTTCTATTTCTGTCTGCTAGTTATTTGATACATATCTACTCGATACCCGTTGAGTTCGTTTGAACTCACCCCGTTGATGTTATTCTTTTCAGGTTGACGTCTGTCTGGAGAGCCGCGCTGCTAGTCCTTCGTAGGGTGGCATTTGCTTATTTTGCTTTTGCTTATATTTTCGGAGTCTATTGTGTCAGGACCTGTTTTTATGTCGTATGGATTGGTCATATACGGTTCTAGATTGCGGTGCATATTATACTTATTGGTAGTGGACTTATTTCATAATGTTTAGTAAATATTACCTATTTGGACATGTGTGGATTTTGACCGTGTAGGCCTTATTGTGGCCATGTAGGCTTCGTTATACTGGTATTCAGGGAAAGTGAATTGTTACAGGGGAGATGCTGCCGAAATCTCTCGGCAAGCTGTCTCCCGGGGCGTAACATGTGGGGTTGTTGAAATCCTTATTGTTGTTGATATGGTTGTTGAAATTGATTTGATTGTTGTTGGAAATCTTGTTGAAACTGCCCCATCTGAAAATTCAGGTTTTGAAGTTGAAATTGTTGATCCACATGTTGAAAACCTTGATATGACTCCTGCAAATAAAAATTTTGCTGTTCAGACTGTTGAAAAGATGGTTGTTGATAAAATGAATTTCCATACATTTTAGAACCCAACAATGATCCAAGTAATAATAAAACTGATTATTCATAAGCTCAAAACAAACAATTCCTACTAGTTATTCCCCGGCAACGGCGCCAAAATTTGACAACCCTAGATTTGCTATGCAATGTCACGAGTAGGGTTGCAAATTAATTTTATAAATTTATCGAAAACCCACGATAAATACAAGCAAACAAGTATAGGGGCCTTGAGTCGTATTTTTCCAAGGACTAGTAGATAATCGTTTAATTCAAGCTTGGGTGTCGTATTTTTTGGGGTTTTCTAGATAAAAATGGGGGTTTTGGTGTTTCTCGAATCAAATGTGAATTAAAATCAACAACTAAATGAAAAATGCAAAAATTAAACCTATGAATCTTAGAATTGCAAAACACTAGCTTATGAATGAAGCAGAACCGAATTCATCCGTATAAACTAATTCTAATTAATCAAATGTAACAAGCTTCAAAAACACTAATTCAAACAGCTAATCAACCAACAAAACCCTAAACCCAATGGCACGGAACAGTGAATATTGACACGCTACAGTACCACTGGAATAAGAAATAAGGCTTATCAGAACACGAACTGAAATTCAAATGAAGTAAACTTCTAATCACTACCATAACCAAAAACAATTACGAATCTAAGCAATTCAAATGAAGCAAGGCATTTAACAACTAACAATTTAAAGTGCAGTCACTGTAAACTGAAACAAGAACTGGAAATTCGGAAACAAAATATCAGGAATGCAGAAACAAGAAACAAAACGCATCCAGTCTTCCTCTTCTTCGTGTTTTCTTTCTTGATGTCAAACAAGAATCAATTTGGAAACCCTCCTCCTTGAAAATCCCTTCGGAAGCTCGAGCCAATAGCTGGAGATTGTCTACTCACGTCCACGACACCGAATTGAGGAGAAACCCTCTCCTCAAAACAGAGAATGGAACGAAACAGGTTTGTTTAGCTGGAATCTGGATTTTCTCTCCTTCTTCTTGCGCTGATGAGTTTGCTGAAACCTTGTACTTGTTTCGCGAGCTTCGGAGGACCCCTCGTCGACGCGCGGCTTCGGTTTGTTCAGCAACTTGCCGGAAACGCCAGGAAAGGAGGAGTGTCAGCGGCGGAGAAAACCTCGCCGTCACCGAGCTTCCAGCTGCCGATGATGCCCAACGGACCGGTTCCAGCCTCCTCGGGAATCCAGAAACACGCCGGAGAATGAAAATTTGGACGGGGCTTGGCCGGGAGTTACGCTCCCTGACAGGGGATACGCACGGGGCGGAGACGATGAACAGTGCGCAGCCAGCACTGTTCATTCCCCAATGTTTTTGTTTTTATACTCTGATTAATCAACAGATCTGGACTGTCCATTTTGAATCCAACGGCTGAGACTTGATCCAGGCTCTAGGGCAGTCTAGGGTTTCCAAAAAATTCAGAGATTTTGATCGGACTCGATCTAAGTCATGTCCTCCGTGTTGGCTTGATCAATTTAACAAATTTGACTCAATTTGACCGCGGTTGAACTCGAGTTGGGTCCGATTTGAGCCCTAAAATCAATTAAAATCAAATTAATGCAAAAATTGCCATAAAATCATGAAAATTAGAATCAAGCCTCAATTTATGTAATATAGCACAAACATGATTGAATCGATTCAATAAATAATTATTTTCATGCAAAAACTCAAAATTTGAATCGATTAAAAATCAATAAAACCCTAACTCATCACAACCTTACCAAACTAATCTCGAATCTGATTTTGAATAATACACTTGCAAATTTTTCTAAAAACCAAGTAGTTCAGCAGCAAAACTCTAGTATTTAAGATTCTATGTCTAACTCTTCATACTCATTTCGAGACATGAAACTCTCACACTACCACTCTGAGTTCACACACTGACAACCATATAGACCATGTGGAAAAGTTTTGGAAACAAAAACCTTTAGTACCTATATCTGTACCTATGTAACAATCAATCTATTGAGCTTTATACTCTTGCAAATATAAGAGAAAGCAATTTAAAAATCAATTAGCACAATAGTGAAAGAAGTTTCACCAGCCTTGATTATTCACCATCATGTGATGTACCTATAATAACCTTTGTGAAGTTTGTCTATGTTGATTGTATGATCTATAATTGTATCCTAACCTTATGGCGGGGATTGAATATATCTAAGTTTAAGCTCATGGTACAGGACATTGACTTGCTACCGGACTTCTGGATAGAGGTTTGCTTTCGGACACCGACGACTTTCGGAAGGCGGGTATCTCGACTTATCTTTTAGATATGTCTTTTTTCAATCTCTATAAATTGTAGAAAAATTGCACATGAGCATGGAAACGAGCAAAAAGCTACGACGCATATTTATTGCAATCAACAGAAACTCTTTGAGTATATCATACATTTTTCTCAATAAGACATTGTCCAAAACCAAAACAGATTAAATCAAATGATCAAAACCATCATGTACTGACGTTTGGGAAACACAAAAGTTCTACTAAATGCTGAAGTAAAAGGTTTCTTAATTGGAACTCTTCAATTAAAGTAGCACCTAGACACGGCCAGCCACTTGATCAAGATCCCGCTGTCCCTGAGAAGTGATTTTTCTTCCACTGCAGTAGAGAAAAGAACACATTAAGGTGATAGGACTCAACGCAGACGGCATGTGATAATAAATATTGAAAAGTGATGTCAAAAGGAACTAGCAATTCATTGATAGCAAACTCTCTTATCGAGGTTAACAACACAATTCAAGATCCCTTAATCTGTTTAATCATGTGTTTATGATGAGTATTAGATGTTTACTAATAGTTAAGATGAAGAGTCCAACTTCTATAAGACTGCTAAAATGTGCCGAGAAGACAAGACATGAAAAATGCTTACCCTTTAGGATCGATCTCAATGATATTCATCACTTGCAGTTGCTGCAGAATGTGGCGGGCAATTGCTCCACTGCTCTTGCAGAAATGTGGTGGGCGACTTCCATTCCTCTTCCGGCCTCCGTAAATTTTCTGAAAGCCACCTACTCCAATGCCCTGCCTTAAGTAAATCTTGCGGGCCATTGAAGCTGCGAGAAAAGATAAAGGATGAGACTGGAATGTATGGCAACTAAACTTCTTTCCCACTAGAAAGGTAAATAGTATAGATGTAATTGTGCATGGTTTCATGTTACCTGCTCTGATATAGTACCAGTCCGGATCATAAGGAGCAAGCTCCTTGAATCTTCCAGTTTTTACAATATCATTCCACTCGGGAAGCTCAATCTATCCAGGAATCAAGACAGAAATATCATTAGTAAGAAAAGTCAGCCTAAGATTAATGTTGCATTTACATGGATGTGAAACTATGACAAATAAGCACATCAAACGAGAAAAATCAAAGACTTGGTTAGCAATAATAAAATAAGATAAAAATTTATTTAAATATAGATAATGATATAATAGATGATAGAGTCCAATGGTATAGAAGGATCTATATAGCCACCCCCACCTAGTGGGATAAAACTTGGTTGTTGTTATTACATGGATGGAAACAAGAGTGAAAAAAGGATAAACTTAAATAAATTAATTCCATCATTTCCTCTATTTTACTTCCTCTCAAATTGGAAAATAAGATACACGCATTTCATAGACACAAAAAGCAAATAATTATCCTCTCGATAAGATAATATAAATCTTTTCTTTTTTCCTCTTCGGTTAACTATTGCATCTACCTTCTAACTCCTCCGCTTCAAGTAGACACAAGGAAAGCATTAAAAGAAATAACAGTATGCTGGACCTCATATCAATATCTATCTATTTGTATAATCAGAAAGAACAGGTTTTCTTGTATCCTAGTAATGGAATATGTAGCTTAAAGATGGGGCCTAAGAAATTACTTGAAACGAAATTACGAATTACCTGGAAATTCTGAGGCAAGGTGAAGTTGATTAAAGCAATCAAATAGTGTAAAAGCATCTTCACCTCATATTTAATCATTATGATTATCAAACTATGCTTGTCCCATTGGGATCGACTAAATGAATCTTATCCCTCCATTGAGATCCATGCAAGGTTATAACACTGATTATATTCAAGGCTATAACCCATTGATCTCCTTTAAACATGTCAAAAACGCCTCAACCTTTCTTCTGTCAATTTACCACTTAAAACTCCAAATTTTGAGTCATTTCTTGTTTCAATCAGATCGAAGGAAATCCTATTCTCACATTAAACCGACCAAAAGAAAATAATTACACGAGCATGTAAAATGTACAGAATTATGATTAACAAATTCTGAAAACATAGATCATCATACAGGCAACTAGGAATCAAACTATAAAAAAAAGCCGCAGCATTGGCATGATTTCTCCACCGTATAACAAAATCAAAATCATCGAAGAATAATATCTGAAACTCGATCAATATAGAGAAAAGAATCACAAAATAGGATCTTTGAAGTAGATTAACAAAGCAAAAAGAATTTGGACCGAACCTTGCCAGATCTCTTGAGATGGGCGGAGTAGGCCTTGACGAACTCGTGAGGCGAGACGTCCTTCACGGTCTTAGCTACCTGGTTCTCCATGCCGCTGTTGCAGTCTCACCCTCTCTTCCGCCGCTACTTCGTCAGCAATCGAGGAAGCGAGGCGCAGCCGCAGGAACCAAACTAGGGTTTCCGGAGCGGAATCAAGGGCTTCGTTTATATAGAAAGCAACGGACGCGCTCACAAGCCCTTAATTATCCAATTCACCTGAATCGGATTCGGATCCTTAACAATAGAATTCGGATCCGGATCCTAATATAATTATTTTAAAAATATTAACTACATTTCGGATTCAAGTACAAACCCGTATGTAGAGCTAGGCGCGATTTGCATGAGAAGCCCAACTCGAACACCTAAATATACAAAAATTTTAAAAATAAATTAGTAAATAAATAAATATCTAAAGATTTCTAAAAAACATATAAATATATATATTTTTTAAATTATTATTATTATTATTATAAAAATAAATAAATAAATATCCGCGTTGTGCTGAGGCAAGCTTGGTTAAGTAGAGTTTAAATTTTTTAACAAGCTCATAAAAATATTCTCACCCTCATAATTTAGTATGCAACTGAATTAAAAAAAAATAGAAAACAAAATCATAATAAGCATTTAGCTAATTTATCCATAAATTATTCATAAACTTCACTCATGTATACTTATCAAACTATTTCACTGATTTTGAGCTTGTTATTTTTTTTATAATTTAAACTTTTAAATAAATATGAATAAATTTGCTTTGCTTTTTTCATTAATAATTGTCATTGATGGTTTCATCACCAAGTTTAGGCAATCAATGACAGATAACTGGATGCACACTTACACATTGCAAATGGAGAACTAAGAACAAAAAAAAGCTCAACTGAAACAAGCAGCAAAATGGGGAAAGTGTCAGATGCAATTGCCTAACTGCAATGCTACAAAAACAACTGCCAACAGTAACTGAGCAGATGATCCTCTGTGTTTATCGCAAAAACTCTGACCAAAAGATAGGGTTACATGTATTGTAAGTTATCCCTATAAAGCATCCAAATAATCATCCTAGTAATATCCCATAGCGGCCCTAGCGAACAACCGTAAAGAAAGTTGCAGTTCGCACAAAATTTCACAAGCCTAAATGAGCAGAGATAGGCTTCCAGGTACCATTAGGGATATCCTGAAGTGGCCCCAGAGAAAGAGTAGAGCGAAGAGATAGGGGCACTTTGCAGCCTGCTCGACACAATTGGATCTTCATATCTTGATGCTGGGAGGCTGATAGATTGTTTGTAGTTTGTTTGCTCAGGAATTGGACTGATCTTTCCCTCTCCTGGAGATGCAGTGGTAGTCCCTTGGTAAGGGAGGGTTGGCTGGAATTGTCTCACAAGCCTGGAATTGGGAAATGAAAAGTTTAGTTGAGCACCAAGATAAATAATAACAGAGCAACTCAATGATGCTGATTAATGAATTAAGATACCGTCATTAGATTATCATTTCGTAATATGTTAGGCAACAACAAACCTGTTATTTAGAGCTAACTATATTATTATTGCCCAATTTAACATCAAAATCTGTATTATACCAATTTAGTCTTACTGGTGTTGCTAACTTGCCCAACACTGTGGCTTATAAAGTTAGATCGCTTGTATCAACTTATAGATTTTCTGACAAACTAAGAAATACACATTCTCCTTTTCATTTTAATTTCTTAACATTCCTAACTCATATAAATCAATAACTCTTGAATAATAAATCTATGATGCCTAACTCTTGTGCTCTCCACAAATTCAAACTTAAGAGTCTTTTTCTAATTACACTTCCATCGATCACTACAAAACCATATCTGGATAAATACACAAGGGGAATTAACATAGATATAACTTGTCATTTCATCTAATGTCGATGCTAAAAAATGGAGGCTTAGGTTGACCCTTAATGTCAATTGTCAAAAAGAAATTCTAAATATTCCAAAGAAAAATCAATGAACGAAGCAGAGATGCCCATTCAATATTATGAATGCCAACTACAATCCTCCAAATAAATCTTTACTTTCAACCCCTACTTTGATTGGCCATTTCAATCAAACCCAAGAACCTATAATTTATAGGAAAAGCCACACCTACATTTCATAGTCATACAGGAAGAAAACACTTGTTGCAAAATAATTAGAAAGGGATAATCCAATATAATCAACAAAATGTGAAACATTTACAATATCCAACAAATTTCAGGAAACAGCTGATAATTACATTACCGTTTGCAAGTAGGGTTTTGAGGATAGTAAGCCCAAGCAGTCTCCGCTTGAAATGGATCAGCTGTAGGTGTTATGGAACGACCATTATAAGAATCTTTTGCATCAACTTCCCGAATATGTCCCAAATCCACGGGTGTTGAATGTCGCAGATGACCTGACCTAAATGGTTCCTCTGGGAGTACTTCATGAGGCAGATGAGCAAACCTATATGGGTCACCAGATTTATATGGATTCTCAGGTGGCAAATGAGGATTTGCACATGGTTCACGATCTAAACTATACAAATCCTTAGGTGGTAAACGAGGATTCTCACATTGTTGATGATCTAACCTATATGAATCCTCAGGTGTCAAACGAGGAGTTGCATGTGGTCCATGATTTAACCTATATGAACCTTCAAGTGCCAAACGAGGAGTTGCATGTGATCCATGATCTAACCTATATGAATCCTCAGGTGGCAAACGAGTAGTTGCAAGTAATACATGGTCTGACCTATTATGATCCTCGGATGGCAAACGAGGAGTTGCTTGTGGTACATGGTCTAACTTATATGGTTCCTCAGGTGACACAAGAGCAGTTGCATGTGGTACATGGTCTAACCTATATGGATCCTTGGGTGGCAAACAAGGAGCTGCATATGGCACATGGTCTGACCTATATGAATCTTTGGGTGGCAAACGAAGAGCTGCATGTGGCACATGCCCTGATCTATATCGATCCTTAGGTGGCGAATGAGCAGGACGGTGACAACAATCCTCAACATATTTAAGACGTGGTGATGTATGTCTCAGGGGTGAACGAGCTGAATAATGATGATCCTCAATATATTTTCGAGGTGGAGTTGCCTGTCTCAGAGACGAATAACGTGGATGACGATGATCCTCAACATACGTAAGAGGTCGAGTCATCTCTCTAAACGTATCCTCCTGATCCTCAACATACATAAGAGGTGGAGTCATCTGTCTAAATGTATCCTCCTGATCCTCAACATACGTAAGAGGTGGAGTCATCTGTCTAAATGTATTCTCCTTTACAGGATGGAACAGTGAGAACAATTTACTTACCTGCATTTTGGTTTATATGACATAAAGATGAACAATAAAAAATTCTATTGAAATCATAGGCAGTAAAGGTTACACAAGGCCAAAAGTTTGCGGTACCTGTTTTGAATTAAGCTCTGGAGTGAATTTTCCCTTCGAGTAATAGTTTCCTTGAATAGCTTGTTTAAATGATGTCTCCGGAAGTGGCAGACAATCCATATAAACCTTGAATTTCACCTGTTCTAGACAAGAAAATAAGCAATAGACATGTACTCATAAGATAGATGGTGAAGCATGTGAATTAAAATTTTTGATACAGCTCATAAACTTTGCTTGGCATATCTAAGCTATATTGCAAAACAAAAGAAATAAAAAGGCTTGTTCCTGCAAGATTAAGGTCATGATTTCCAAATCCTTCAGAATGTTCATTTGTTCAGCAGCATCAGAGATTATCCCAATAAAGATAAAGCAACAAACTAAAGGATTCAGCACTAGCTAAATAGTCTCAAACAGAAATCAGCATACATTTTATTCTACAAAAATGAGTTAACATGGCAGATTATTTTTATAAAAAAAAAATCAACCCAAAACTCAACATCATATCAGAGAAATTCTCACAAAATTTGTGTAAAATCATTGTTTGTTGTTGTATGTTGCTTTCTGAGATTTTCATTTCCATTGTCGTCTACCTTTTTGCGTCTATTATCATTTTTTTCTCAAATAAATGCTTGTCTAATTTTTTTTTCAATTCCATCGTCTATAGTTCTCATACTATATCAAAATAATAATAATAATGATTGACAAAAATTGCAAGAAAATGATAATAAGCTAGATTTCTGTATACAATTTTACTTCCAACATCCATATGCTAATCAGAGTAGTAGGCCTCTAAAAATGCATCTTCAGCAAGCTAGAAGAATCTCAAACATCAAGAACAAATGCAATGGCGATTCCAACCGGATTATTTACCTGGGCTGGAAAGGCACCTCCAAAGGCCTTCCGCGACAGGTCCATCCCTCCATGGCAGATGGCCTTGTAAACCCCATAAAGAAGCTTCAGATCGAAGTCAAACAAGAACAACTTTGTACCTGGCTTGATCTTCTCGACGGCCTTTTGCCTACACGAGGGAAGCCCGAAAATATGGGACCGAAGGCATTCGGGCTTCGTCTTGCCACTGCACATGAAGATGAATCCAGAAAGATTATCCGCTGCCTCATGGTGTTCCTTGTTCGTTCTAAGGCACTTCGCCCTGCTGTTTCTAGCTGCATAAGTCGCCGCTACGTCAGCCAGCGCAGATGTGGATCTACTCCCTCTCCGTTTGTCCGCATTCCTTCTTTCCTTCTTTAACTTCTTCGAAGAGGTCAAGAATGCAACTCTCCTCTGCTGATCCTGCTTCTCCACCCGCAGTTTAACCATCTGACAAGAAGACCAAATCGAATGCCACGGGAGCGGCGACGATCGCCGGAGATAACTGAAACCCTAATTGGATTTACGGCGACGAGTCGGCTCATGAAATGGACTGAACATCGAAGCGCACGAACGGATAGGAACGGCCGAGATCAACGGATTCGGCAGACGGAGACGGGTCGATCGCATGGATGCCACCTGTCCCCAAGCATGAATCCGGACTATCTTGATTGTGATTACGAGAAGAGAAAGGGCAAATCTGCAAAACTCTTTATTTAAAAAAAAACATGAAACTTCAAAAATACTTACTTTATTTTTAAAATTCTTCCAATTAATTAATCCTGATCAATCTAATTTCATAAAAAATTTTATCGATCATTAAAATAAATTAAAATAATATTCATGTAATTTTATTTATATATTAGAATTATAGATCGCAATACAACCGCTTTATTATGATTTTCCATAATTTTTTTATGAGATATAGAATATAGAAAATCGAACCGAAAATCCACCCATAGGGCATGTTTGGTAAGGAATAATCAGTCCGCAATGTAATCAGAATTACATTACAAGATGATTTACTTTGTTTGATAACATTTTAGAGATGTAATGTAATGTAATTGCATTACAAAAAAAAAAGAACCAAGATATGTAATCTCGATTACAAAGAAAATAATATGGAATCTGATTACATACAGATTCTATTTTTATCGTAATAAATATACCCTTCTATATGATAAATAAATAAGTTTATTTCTTAAACCATTTAATTTATTATAAGAAAATAAAACTTGTTTATTTGTAATCTCACAACTGCAAATCTTGTTTCAAAATCCAAGCTTTATGGCTCTCCATCATCAATGGATTCTATTACTCTTCCGCCGCCAAACTCTTGTGCTGAATCCTCTGTTCCTGTCATCGTTCATGACGACGCCAATTCCCTTTCAAGTCCACTTCTTGATCCGCACTTTCGCAGATCGCATTCTTCTCCATCCATCTTTGCCGATTCCCGTGCTCCGTCGTCCTCTGCGATCGATCTCCAACCCATTGCCAGACCTCCTCCTACTGCACTTTCCTTCATGAAGCTGGCCACCGGCAGCGTAGTCCTATACGTCTCCGTCGGCGTCGCCGTCTACGCGGCGAGGCACAAGAGCTTCGAAGGTCGCACCACTGGCTCCCCCATTGTCGACGGCCTCTACTTCACCGTCGTTAGCCTCTGCACCATCGGCTACGGCGACCTCGTGCCGGGCACACAGGCAAGCCGCCAAGCTATTCGCCTGCGCTTTTTATCCTCGTCGGCTTCGGCTTCATCGATTGCACACAGGCCGCCAAGCTCGTGCTCGGCTTTGGTCTGCTTGTGCACGCACTGGACTGGCAGGAGGAGGCGCTGCTCGCGGCGGTCGACGCCGGCGGCCGCCGCGCACTCGGTCGCGCGTTGTTCCTGGTGGACGTGCGGAAGCGACGGATGCGGGTGCGGATCAAGGTTGCGCTCGCGCTGGCGGTGGTGGTCGCTTGCATCGCCTTCGGGGCGGCGGCGGCGTGTGCGCTGGAGGGCCTGTGCTGGGTCGACAGCTTCTACCTTGCAGTGGCGTCGATGACGACGATGGGTACGAGGAGGAAGGGTATTATTGGTATTTTATAATAATAAAAATTATATTTCTTATTGAAAATAATGGACACCAAACACTGTAATATAATCATCCTTAAAATCAAAGATTACATATATTCCTTCAACCAAACATAGTAATGTAATCTTGATTACATTACATTATATTACAAACTTGATTACATTATAAGCATGATTACATTACGTCCTACCAAATGTAGCCATAGCAAACGTAGTGAATAAAATTATATATACTAACAGAACATTATTTTAATCTACTCAAAATCAAATAGCAAAACAAATTAAAAGGGTGCTTTTTATATTATAAAAAATATTTCATTAATAAAATTTTTCAAAATAAAAAATCCACTTATAATTTCATTTTCGATGCTCCAGCCCAACGTGCAGAAGCTGAGGCTGCTCACCAAGGTGGAGAAGGCAGGGCTCCCGACGGCGGCCGAGAACCTCGGCCTCTCCCTCTCGGCGGCGGCCTCCTCTCCAAGGCGGAGGAGCTGGCGGTCCTCTCCGCGGCCACGGACCCTGCCACGCCCGGAGCTCTCCTCGGCCTGAGCCTGGCACTGCTGGCTCTGGGGCCTCTCTGCGTCTACCTCGTGCCTGAGGAGCAGGCGTCGGAGGTGGCCTTGCAGGTCGCCGTCGCCGTGATCTGTGCGCTTGGCGGATCTGCAGCTTCCAATTTCGCAATTAAGAATTCAATTCTGCTCGTTGAAGAACTTCTCGAGTTTGTGAAATGAATCAAGAATCAGTTTACAGAAATACGCTTCTCGTCGTAGGCTTCGCATGAATCAAGAATCAGTTTACAGAACCACAGATTGATGGATTCGTTTTGCCTCATTGCATTTGGATTTCTTTCCAGAATCTGACCGACCAATCGCCGCCGCAGGTGACGAAGGCGGCCTCAGTCGGCGAGTGGTCGATCCAACGCGGAGCGCCTGAGTGATTCGACGGCAACATCGCCACCTTCTCGGCAGTGAGAGCGTCCCAAATCACAACCTTAGCAAATTCAGCAAATCAGATGCAGCATGAAACCTACTACCCCTTTGGAGAATGGCAACTCACCTCGTTGCTTGGCTCGTCGATGGACAGAACAAACTCTTCGGTATCGCTGAACACAGCCTGCGATCGCAACCAAAACAAAATTTCGATAGAATGCACCAAGATACGATAATGAAGAAACTCTTCGATTCGAGCTAGTTTTGCTTGCTTCAGAAAACACCAGGATGATGATCGACGAACCTGACAACGCTGTTGTTTATGTACTGCTCCCAAGTATTGCTTGACGAGTCTTCCCGTTCCAACTTCCCACAATTTAACGGTAGAATCCTTGCCGCAAGAGAGGATGAACCTGGAAGACCAATGTGACAGTGAAGAATGTAAGAAGAACAGAAGATCTGAAATGTGTATCTGTATCATACATTACGACATAACGTCAATGGATCATCCAGTTTCAGATAAGATGGCACAAGAACAAGGTTGTTTGAAATCACAACATTCACATATTTGACCCATTTGAATTCAGCAACATGGGTGGTGGTTTGAATACGCATTTACTGCCCAAAGTGGTAGTTATGTTACTAGGTTCTGCAATGTATCATCTAGTTGACCAAACAAGGATGTGCAATGTATCGAGAGGTGATGATTAGTTATCTCTCGGTCTACTAATCCAATGTCACCTCTTCCACAGATTTGTTGTTGTTGTTGTTTTTATGAAACTTTTGCGATATAGATCAAAATTCTGTACCTTTGGTCTTTGGTGAAACTCGCACTAGTGGCTTCCATTGATCCATGGGCACCGACTATGGGGCGAATACATTGTGCAGTGACTCCATCCCACACACCAAGAGAACCATCTTTAGATGCCGTCACATACATGTTGCCGGTCGACGAGTACCTCACCTACAACATGTAGATTTGATTCAGCCTAAGGGAAACCGTTGCGTTAGATGACTCGAGGTAGAGATAACATGCCTGGTTGATGGCTGCAGTATTACTCAGATCATGGGCATTTGCTGTTAAGTAACACTTGAAAGTATTGATATCGTACAAATGGGGAATTGGATGATCAGTCCCTGCAGAATGAGAATGAACACGCATAGTTATCGTAAATATTAACAGCATATGATCGAGTGTAGCATCGGATGATCAGTCCCTGTAGAATGAGAATACACACAGCTATCGTAAAATATTAACAAAAGAAAATCTGAATGTGAGACAATACGGCTAGAATGAGATAGCCGAAGCAAATATAACGCGCGCAAAAGCAAAAATGAATAATGCTAATTGAGGACTTGATGTGCTTCGGAGGCCTCTCCTACTCCACAACTCTTTTCACATCGATGCGATCCCAAGGGCGAAAGTAGGGTTGCCGCAAGAGCTTGAAACTCGAACGATTTTGAAGCTTTAAATGAAGCCAAACAATGGAAGATGTTTGCGCATTTGAGAACGCGATGAGTACAGCTTAGAAAGGAGGTGTATGCATTGATCATAAAAATAGAAAGAGGCGAAACTAGCCAGAGATGTTCAGGAAGTCATCTAGCAGAGATTATATGTGAAGTAAACAACAAACAATCACATGATATCATAAAAAAGTAATTAAACTAAAAGTTCAACATTTAAAAGTTAAAACAGAAACAAACCTGCCAAAAGATATTCGCCAGAAGGATGAAAAGAAACAGATCTCACATTGTGAGTGTCCTGAGTGCGCAATCAAATAGAAAAGGCTTGATTCATGTAGACCGAATACAATTTGAATTGTTTGAAAAAAGAATAAAGAAAAAGATCATCTGAACCTGGATAACTCTGACAGCTCTCCTTGCAACTGTCTTAGAGAAATCAAAAAATCTGAAATGGGATATGAAAGTTCATCAGTATATAAATAAATACAAGAAACCCCCATAAGATGAGTAATCGAAACAATTTTCTATGCGGGGGATAAAATAGGTCAGAGAATTCTACATTGATAAAGAAGTGGAATTTGAGGCTTAGCAGTAGGCTAAGGCTTCTCTAACGATAATATTTCTTGACTAAATTTGGTCTATTTGTCCTAAATGTAAGCTAACAAGATTTTCTTTACTTTTTCAAAACTAAGAGATCCAAAAGAGAGAAGAAAATAAAATATGCTCATAATGAAAAATTGTATGATCAGCATTCCAAGAATAAGGTATTCTGCCTTCTCATGACATCTTTTTTACTTGTTAAGAGAATCAATCAGTTGGGCAGGCTATCACAAAAACAGAACTAATGGCTTGCAGGTAACTCATAAGATGGCAAGACTTGCAGGCAATTCTTACCATTTTAATTCAATTGGTCAAACTTCTGATGGTAATCCAATTTCTTAACATCAACCAAGGGACTTAGAAGATAATAAAAAAGAGCAAAAATGATAAACATATTGTTCATTGTCAAATGCTTGAAAACAGAAGTGTGTATAGTGATATGGAATTAAGTTGCTTTAGAGAAGCTGTTGTTATATTTGAGAGATGTCCTAAGGCAATCAATTAGATTATATTATTTATTGGATAAATAAAATCACTATTTGAGTATATATTCTCTATGTATTTGATTTAATCTTAAACTCAATTACTGATGTCCACAATACAATGTATAACATGAGAGAAATTGTGATTGGATCACAATTAGTGGGTATCTCTACATATGCAATTATGTACGTATTGAAATATTTCCTAGTCGATGAATTGATGAGATTGGACATTATCAATTCTGTGAGACTAACATATGTTAGACTCCTTGGTTTTGCCAAACAGCCAATCTTCATTGGTTGGAAACATTGAGATGTTGAGAGTTAACATATGGATGTTGATTAAGGGTAACTAGTTCATTGGGAGTGACCTACCATGAGATTTCATGTGGTTCTATAAATATCTATGAAGATCTCATTGTAGCTCGAGTGCAAGTTTCCTCGGACTTGAGGTATTCAAGTCATCTTGGTCATAGAGACTTATACTTTGACATCTCAAGCAAGCGTCTCTACGGAGGTGTAGACCCGGGATGATTGGGTATAAGCCAAAGTGTCTAAAGGTGTTTGAGTAGCCAACAGAGGATTCACCACTTCTTTAATTAGGAGACGTATACCCTATGACTACTTGTCAGGATTGTTACTCGTAAGTCTTTGGCCAAAGCAATAACACGTCAAGAGGATGGTCCTCTTGGATAGTTGTTTTGAGTAACTTGAATCCACAAGACAAAGAAATTACAGCTTGAGCTAGGTGTGACGTAGTCAGCCTAGTGGAGACTAACACATAAACCATGTCCTGAACTAAGCGGGTATAAGATGGTGAAAGGAACAAAGACACAATCAACCGTAGCTACTGAAGGGTTCAAAAGTAGTTCTGAAATCAACTGTGATTTTTTGATTAATTGGGAGGTGATTATGTACTACTAGGTGTCACTCATGATCGATCTATAATTAATGATTAATTATGGACAATCAACATAAATCAAAAACTTATAAGGTCACACGCACTACGAGTTTCTCTAAGAGACATAAAACGAGTTTGAGAATTGGATTCTCAGATCGAGAGAGATTGAGTCTAGTTGGACTAGACGAAAGACAAATATGAAAGATATTTTTTCGGAAAGGAAGCGCAGATGGGCCACGTCTTTTGAAAACAAAGTGGACTCTCTTTGGTTTAATTATAAACCAAATTGGTTTGGTTTTAATTAAAGGTGGTTTGATTTTGAACCAATCCGATTTGGTTTTAAACCAAACTTGAGGAAAAAAAATAGGAGTTTTATTTAACAGATTCTGTTAATATTTCTTAACGAAATTTTTTCTGTTAAACACCTATAAATATATCTCTTATGAAGAGTTATGAAGGGATTAAAAACCAAATTGTTAGGTTTTAAAAATCCAAAACAAACTCCCCTCTTCTCCTTTTGCTCCGCCCAAGCAAACCCTTTCTCAAGTTGGCGCCGCCCACTTTTGTTAGAGCTTCTTGTTGCCGCTGGCCAAAGAACCTCCTCCAAAGCTCACTATTGATTTCTAATCCTCCAAGGATCAATACTTCCCAAGGGTCGGCCGTTTCGAAGCCAAAGGAAGTTGCAAACCAGTGGTGGAAGCAAGGAACGCAAGGAAAAGCAACGATTTTTTTTTTTTCAACTGAAAGGTATCGCTTCTTCCTTTCGATTTGATTTTTGTTTCGGGGCAATTGTTGCCGCTGGAACATCCACACCATATTGGTATTTCTTGATAGTGAACCATACGACCTTCGAACAGAGACGTGATTCCTTCTGTTCAATCCAATTCGTATCGTTGGATTGCTTTGAGCCGCCGGATATGGAATCAAACCGTAGGTCCTCTCTCAGATCGCTTGTCTCCTCCCTTCAACTAGTATTGCAGCGGAGACACGACACGTGACTTAGAGAAGTCATCTTGAAGAGATCTCGACGTGGATATGAGTAGAGGCAACCTTGTTCAAGGTTGTTAGTTGATGTCATTTCTGTTCTGCATCATTCAAAAGGTATAAAATTGTTTATGTCTTATTTACGATTATGTTTGCATGTGTGTGTTTTCTTGAATGGCTTTTAAGTAATTAGTGATAAATTTGTTTATTATGCTTCCGTTGCCATGATTTATGAAATCAAAATTTTAAATTACACATGTAGAAACCCAACAATCTATAGGAATAGAACTCCTAAGATCTAAGTCTTCATTGGTTCCAACTTATAATAAACAGTGTAAAGGAACATGATGTTGAGGAGCTTATCGAAGCGATGCTACATAGGCAACATTGAAACAATATGAAAGATGTCTCTAACTTCAGAAGCAAAAGCCTGTAACTAGTAGATATGTGTAGTCATCTTAATGTATGATTAACACAATTGAAATAGATTAAAATCATGTCATAAGACTAAGAGGTGTCACCATAAGTCTTGTCCATGCCTGATAGCAAAAGTAATGGAACATACTCAGGAGATTAGAATCAATGAATTTTCATATGAAAGCAAGTGATTAAGCATTAAGCACTCCCATAGTGCTCTTGTAGACACAAGAATCTCAATAGGTCAGGTGGTGAAGTGTTCTAATTGACCTTGGCACATAAACCACTTAATCTAAAGCATCCTACGAGGTATAGTTCTTCCCATTTCTCTTGTCCATCAAAATCTTCATGGAGTCAAAAAGGCTCAAGAAACTAGTGATGTGAGGTGATAAGTAGTCATGAAATCTGGCATTTAGGACAAAAAGCGGCATTGATATATGCACCAAGCACAAGAGAAGAGCAAGAATAAGAGGGAATGTCATTGTTTGAACCTTATATGACGGAGTTTCAGTTCATGACAGAAGCAGTGTTTGTTCTCTACTAGTTAGTTTGAAAAGAGGCTGCTTCCAATTAGAGGAGATCCACAAGGTATTGTAAAACAAGGGAACAGGAGTACGGGGTTGTGGACAGCATTGGGATATAGAAGCTGCATTGTTAGAAATCATGGATTGCATGACACTAGTGCAGTGTGGGATGCATGCAAGGGTTGTGAAGCTCTGACTCACACAATGAGCATCGTCAACCTGTAGTGCAAGAATTCACATAGGGGTTACAAAAGCAATAGCTCGGGTAGCAAAATGTATTTGGCACTCAGAGACATAGGGTATTAGTATTGCTTACAATGCACAATGAACATAGATGGTTTGCTAGAGGCATTGCAATGTAGCAGAGATGGAAATCACAAACTAACAAGCTTTGCTCGGTAGAGATGCTCTCGGATGAAAAGATTGACACTGAAAGTCGCAATATAGGAGACGAGACTTGGTAAATTATTAGGGTTTTCCTTTCCTAAGTAGTTCCCCCTACTTGTATGTATATTCATTATTGTAATTTTACACTTCAACCCCTATGATATATGGTATTTATGATTAGATATCTAATATAGCTAACCATATAAAACAATGGTGGCCAAGGATATATGTGGTGCAAATGTATTTTTAGAATAAAAGAAAGTTTAAAAAAAACATTTTATTCCTTCACCAAATATCTTAACAATATTGGGAATTAAATCAAATTTTTTATTGAATGCAGTGGAATTGTGGAAGAAACATATGGAAATGAGAAAGAAAACTAGTGGCATACAGTATCAACTCTGAAAGCAAAGATAAACGCAAATCAGATCAGAAAAAACATAAACCTAACATGAATGCTATTGAGCAAAGGAGCTACTTATGGAGATTTTATTCTAGAATGTTTAAGATTAAAGAAACCCTTCTACAAAAGTTAAAAAACATAACACAAATAAAGAAGCTATTAAAAACCCAACATAAGACAGATGCAGAACTGATTAAGGAAAAGTCAGTAGCTCAAGTACTTCAGACATCAACATAATATTAGATTAAGCAAAAAAAATTACTTTAAACCGTGATCCAATAGAAGAGAACTTGGATGACCTCGATGAATCTTCAGGAAGTGGAGGGAATAAACCCGACACAAAGGGACATGTAGAAGCATTGAGTAAATCCTGATGTTCTGGTACCACATAATCTTTGTTTTTGTCTAAGAAATGATTAGCTTGATATGTTACCTATCAACAAGCAAGATAGATAACAATCAATTACCATCATACCATGTACATTGACATGCAAGTACAGGATAAGATTACAGTTACCTCGCCTGCATAATGGCAGATTGTAAAATCTGTACGAGAAAGCTTTGGTTTGACAAATCTCTTGTTGCTTTTAAATGTATGATACAATTTCTGAGCAAGCGTCGCATGTGTAGACTTGGGAAACATGCTATCTCATATACCATTTAAAAGAAAAAGCTAGATCAGTCACAAATTCACAATAGCTAAAGTAACATATGATAAAAAAAAAAACAAGTGAACTATCACACTATTCTTAGTTCTTTTCTTTTGAAGAAGTAACAAGTAATCAGCAAAGGTGAAGCATCAAAAAGAATTGTCAGAGTCTAGATGCATACCAAGCTTCATCAAGAAGGGCAATGATACCGCCAGGTTTCTGAAAAAAGGAAAATTTATTACCAGTGGCATTAGGAATGAGAGAAATCAGCAAGTCCACGGAGAGGTGAAAGGTCCACTAATATGCAAATTATGAATTTCAGGTAACAAGAAAATTAGATCAAGGAAGAGATGGTAGAACATAGATCCCATAATTTTCCATTATTTTACATATGAATATTACTGGATAACAAAGATTTAACGGTAGTTTGAGAGCAATTTTTATCATTTGAAATAACATTAAAATTCAAAACCAAAATCAAATAATAAGTAAAGTATGAACCATTTGTCTTGTTTTGGCATGTTAAAGATTCAAATTACCACACTGGAAGAACATCAGAAACATGATATCAAACAACAAATTGCTCAGAAAAAATTGTTAGATCAATGCTTCCGCTCTTTCAGTCATACTCACAATTTCACCATAAATACCAGTTTCACAGATTGCAGTTGCCAATAAAATCTTAGCTACTGGGTAAGTTACAGTTTCTTCTTTGATTTAACTTCAACAATGCATCATTGTAGTTAAAAAAATTTCTAAATTATCAAAATAAAAGTTATTATTGGTCTCTTTTTCTTCTTAACCATCAATCCTAATCAATTCATCTTGACTGAATTTATTTGTCATCTTCCTTAAATGTGTCCATGTCACCTTATCATCTTTCTTGCTCTTATCGTTTTTGAAATATTTGATTACATAACCAGCCATATCAGGGGATGACAATTGACTGTTTCTGTAATGTGCATTAGATGAGCATACCATGTGGGTTATCACAAACTAGTCCTGTCATACCAAAGTTTGACAACCTTTCATAAAAACACCAACCCTAATCAGCATAAACCTCAACAACATTTTTGTGACTAGGTGGTCAACTTATATACCTGGATATTTTCATACGCAAAGGGTGGGCTGGTAGGTCATTTCGAAGCAACCTTACAACAGTACAAGGATGTGATGTAAAATAAGAAAGGATTCTTTCATATGTCTGGACCGATAAGGGTAAAGAAATTTATGGTTATAGGATTAGGTTAGCAACTTATGATACAGGAATATTCCAAGAGAAAGGGTGGTTAGATTTGGTAGATGCAGCGATTAAGAGAAAATAAGCATAATATGCTTAACGAAAATAAAATATGTAGGAAAATGGTTGAGACAAACTAATATAGGTTTCGAATGTGATATACTAACAGAGTTAAAGCATAAAAATAGAATAGATATTATGATCGAAGTTAAGATAATTAGACATAACATTATAATATTAAACTTGATTGTAGGAAAATAGATACTCAATTCTATATATTTTAATGTTTTCGAGTAGTATGGTATGAATAAAGTTTATACTTGAAGAAGAATTAAACAGTATGTAGAGAAGCATATAGGAAATTCAAAGATTACATACAGG
Source organism: Curcuma longa (assembly GCF_044706935.1). Classification (NCBI taxonomy): domain Eukaryota; kingdom Viridiplantae; phylum Streptophyta; class Magnoliopsida; order Zingiberales; family Zingiberaceae; genus Curcuma; species Curcuma longa. The sequence continues at coordinate 5,045,706 of NC_133862.1, read as the reverse complement.
CACTAAAGTTGGGGGAAAAAGGAAATGAAAGTATGGTTTTGGATGGTAGAGGTTTTGAAGAAGACATATTTTAAAGATTGGGCTAAGTTTTAGAAATGAGGAAAACATAATGTAGAAAAGCTAGCTAACGTTGAGGCTAAAAAACTTGCAACCAAGTTTAAAGCATATGATAGTTTCTATGTCAATATAGAAAGTTAGAAACTAAGAATTGGAAGAAAAATATTTACTTGTCTGCCAAAGCTACAGAAGAGAAATTAGTGATGGTGGACGCTTAAAAGATACTGAAAAATTCTTATTGATGGTAAAGTAATTGATGAGATATGAAAATTTTACTTTTTATATACTATTTGAGAAGCATTCTAAAAAAGGCTTAGAAACTGAAAACTCTAGAAAGTTCAAGAATTACAGACTATTCATAATGCTAGAATGAATGCAAATTAAAGAAACTTCAAACAAAAGTAAAATAGGTGAAATTAGGTATGAATGTTATTCATATTTAAGTTTAGAAGAGTTTAGAAGTCAAGGTACAATTTGTCTAACTATATTATTCAATATAATTTCCAGAAATAATAAGTTGCTTAAGAAGTGGAAGAAAAGTTTTTAGTTATAAGAATAATGATGAGATATAATGTTGTTCTATTAATAGAAGCATTAAGTTGATGAGTTATGAAACTTCACAAAAGATGGGTGAAATTATTAGATATAAGAAAGATCAAAGAAAATTTCAACTCAATTTAATTAAAAGTGATTTAAAAGATAAGTTATTTTTAGTGATATAATCTCAGATAGAGTTCAATGGTGGATTAAAATCTATGTAGTTAACCCTGAATAGTTAGCACTAAAATGTAATATTGATGATGTTAGCATAAAAGCAGTAACAAAAATAATGTTTTATTATGCAATTAAAAAAATGGCCATATGGCAATTTGGGATGTCGATTAAAGTATCAGTTACATCCAGGCCATTATCACTTTATAACGGCTAGAATTATAGAACCTAGCCAAGATATAAGACCTAGAATCAACTATTGGTCAAGATTGAACAAAAAGTAAAAGCCTGATGTCAACTTTAGCGGGTTTTATACGTTTATAATACATTAACTTTGACAGTATTTATAAGATTTGTTCAAGGTTTAACATATATGATATTCATTTTAATGCAAATAACTTTTTGTCTTAGCCAAAATGTATTTTTTTGGAATCTAAGTTTGTCTTTGTTCATATCTTCTGGTAATGCTTTTGTGATGTTCTATGACAATTAAAATTAATGGATGGCTAATGGTGATACATTGTGGCTTTATTTGGATAAAACTTTTAGGCCTGAAGTGATCTCATCCTCAAGCTTCCTTAGAAATGAGGAAATAGGCTCAAGTCAGAACAGAAGACTCCAATGACCAGCTACAATGTTAATCATATTAGCTTTCCATGTACCTTCTCAATTAAGTCAAGAACATCTTGGTTATCAACAAATTCAATGTAGCTCCAGTCAATTTCCTCCATGGTATACTCCTCTTGCTCCATCTTGAAAACATGCTGTTCAAATCATCATAGAAAAAAATCACACTTGAGTCAAGGATCTCCAAGGTATCATGAAGTTTCAAGCAAACCTGATTAAAATGTTGTTGCAGCTTTTCATTTGCAAAATTGATGCAGAACTGTTCAAAACTGTCACAAGCAAAGTGCATCCATGAGCAATATCAGCTTCATTGTTAATACTTCAAATATTTAAAAACTGTGTTTCTGTTAGAATGCTGATGGCTTACCTATTACATTTGAAACTCTCAAAACCATAAATATCAAGTATCCCAATCAAATGTTTTGAGTCTGGATCCTGTCCAATTGATACATTGATTTTTTCTACCAACCTGTAGGCAGCATATCAATTCAAACTTAAATCATATCTCCCCTCAGTAAAAGAAATTACAGTAGAATATATCAGTAGATGACAGATGTTATCATTACCAATCAAACAAAAGGGAATAAATGGTTTTTGCTAGCCCGTCTCTGCTAACAATTGCAGAAGCAGGATCAAGAGTTCTGGTAATAATTTCTTCAGGTGTCACCATGACACGTTTGATCAAAGCATTTTCTAGACCCTGGGCATCACACCTGCCATAAGCATATTATAGCAGAATCTAAGCATGTTAGTTAAACAAAACTAGCAAACATGAAAATATGAATTTTGGCATACATCAGGAGTTGAGCTGTCATGTTCAGATGGAATCTTGACTTCTCGTCCTTGATAACAGATGAATCTATATCTGGTCCCTTTGCAAAATCGACATTACCAAGATGAAGTATAGCAGCAACAACCCTGAAGATTGCCTCCTAAAACAATCACCAAAAATACCTCTAAAAGACACGTAATGCCTTGAGAAATGCCTATCCGTAAAAAAAAAAAAAAAAAAAAAAACCTTTTCCATGATAAAAAAAATGTAAATGTAACTAGAATTCCTCAAAATCAACAAAATTTGTATACCTGTTCTTGCTCACTTATTCCAACTATATCCATAGCTCTTCTAATTGCAATATATTCTTCAGCATCATCAACACCGTCCAATTTAACGCATTTGGACTGATTTAGATAGTGAAATGAGTTTGGGCTTCCCAGTTTATACTTTTTGATATCCTATCAAAATTAGCAACATTCCATATGGATAAAAATTAGCTTCCACAGAAAAGAGGGCCTGACCAAAAAAGACAAGGTTCTAATAGCATGACATATTACAGAATAAAAGTACCTCATGAGGAGCAGCACATAGTAGGTAAAAGCAGTGGTAGTTTCTCTCAGGATCATTAATTTGGCAAACACGAGATCTTTCAAGCAAGTAGGTTCTAATAGCAGCGCCAGATATTCTCCGATTTTTGTCAAATTGAATCTCAACAAACTTACCAAAGCGACTTATTGTAACGTCACATAGGAATAGTGAAACTCAATTAGCTAGGCAGATATGAAATAAAACTCTAAACTACAAAGAAGAAATTACTTCCAGAAAAAAGATAATCTTTTCAGAATATAGGTAATCCCAATATGGTGGTGCAATAGATGCTAGGTATTTTTTGAAAGCATAATCTCACATTGGATTAAGTAAATACAGAGAAAATATACAATTCTTACCTAGAGTTGTTGTTCCGAACAGTTTTTGCATTCCCAAAAGCCTCGAGAACTGGATTTGACTAATAAATAAAATTGAAGAAGGCAATTCAATTTGAATATGTCATTTGTTCTCTCTAGAGAGAGACAGTGACTTAATTGTTTTAATTGGCTCACCTCCAAAACTTGTTGTTCGACGGTCCGTCCTTCAATTCCTGATCGCCCACCTAAATATGCCAGATATCTCATAAGCAACTTTGTTGTTTCAGTTTTGCCAGCACCACTTTCACCACTGACCAAGATGGAGTTATTTTTTCCTTCATTAATCATTGCCCTGTTTCCTTGTCATAAAGAACAAGTCAGAAAAGAGAAAAATAATCATACCTTAGAAGAAGAACTAAAATAACCTGTAAGCAACATCAGCAACTGCAAAAACATGGGGGCTCAGCTCCCCAAATGTTGCTCCTTTGTATTGTTCCATCATATGGGTGTCATATAGATGTGGTAGTCTTTGGAATGGGTTTACTGCAATCAGGATATTACCGGTGTATGTCTGTAAATTTCAGAGAATCTGGAGTCATAAAGAATTCTCTAATATTCCATTACTTTATTTGGAAGTGTTTACCATGTATTAAGAAGTGGCTTACATAGATGTCATTAAGCTCATATCGTGTGGCTAGGTTTTGCAAAACCCCAGGTTCATGCAAATATGATAATTTTGTCATGTCATCTACTCCTCCAGGTGGAGCTTCTGTATCTTTAGGGAATACCTTCGAGAGATTTGCTACGACCTTGGTGCATATGTTAAGTAGAATACATCATTAGAACCAAAACTAACAATCAACTTCCATTTCTACTCTGGATATCAAAAATAACACCCATGCAAATTGCCAATTAATTGAAGATTTTTGGCATAACCTAACTAAAAACAACAAATCACATGTGAAAAATTAAAGTACAAGTTTAGCATGTTCAAATTTTAGGGGGGAAAAACCTTTTTGCATACTCTCACACCATTGAAGAACAACCTCAATCTACAATCGACCTCAATCAAAGTCCCTGCCATCAAATACAATGAGTTCCACAAGCTCCACAATCGCACCTCGATCCAAGCTCCATGCCATCGAGTCCAACAAGCTCCACAATTGCAATGTCAATAACTTGATCCAATTAAATTCACAAGCTCCATATGCACTATCCAAGTACCTTCGCATAGCCCTCCCAGCGCATCAATGATTTAGATATATGTGGTTTTGACACAGGTAGGATTCAAACATTCAAGTCCCAGTCTAATACCATGTTATAGGCTAACCACTTATCCCAAAAGTTTGAGCTCTTAGGAAAGAAACCAATTTATATATTTATATTGTTAACATTTATACACAAGATCTTTTCCCAAAAAATAAGAAAAAACATATTATGAATAATTTTAGGAATTAAAAAATGAAGAGAAGTTTGAGTCCTAATCTATCTTTCCTATGCTACACACCATACTACATTGTCACCGATATCTCTATTGACTGCAAAAGCAAAAATAAATTAGTCATTAACTCTCTCTTTGACTATCCTCTTTTTGGACTAGATGTGGAAAAATGTTAATTCGATATTTTCTCTCGAAACTCTTGTCAACACCCTAGTATCAAGATGAAAAGTGGACATAGTAAGATATGGAATAGATAGCCCACCACAACTTTACCATATGACCAACCTACACATTTCTCTAGAGAAAATCTTAAGTGGCAATAAACACTTGTGACTTACCATTGAGCAACAAACAATAAATTGTCAGATGCAATGACAAAATATTTTAAGAAGTAAAAATAATACAACAACAACACCCAAGCCTTCATCCCACTGAGTGGAGTCGGCTATATGGATCCTGATATCTCATTGGACTCAATCTCCTACTATATCATCATTTATATTATATTTAAATGAATTTTATCTGTTTTATCATTGTTAACCAAGTCTTCTTTGATCTCTCACTTCCTCGATTAATATGCATATTTGTTTTGATCTGACATCGCCTAATTGGGACATTTATTGGTCTCATAAGTATATATTCATACCATCTTAAACGTATCTCTCAAAATTTTCTCTCAATAGGCGCAACCCCGACTTTCTCTCTAATATTCTCATTTCTTATCCTCTCCATCTTTATACATCCACATATCCACCTTAACATCCTCATTTCTTATCCTCTCATCTTCCGTTCAAGTGCTTAGTGTATAGCCCAACATTCAAGTCCATATAACAAACTAAGTCTAACCGTCATTTTGTAAAGTTTCCCTTTAAGCTTTAAAGGTACCTTACAAATCACAAAGAAAACTTGACGCCCTACTCCATTTCAACCATTTTGCTTGTATCATATGAAAACATCTTATCAACCCTACATCCCTTTACAAAAACGAACCTGGATACTTAAAGCTCTCAATTACAAGGAAGTTGTCACCTCCATTTCCCTTTAAGCTTTAGGATGCAAAAATAATAATAATAATAATAATAATAATAAAAAAAAATTAAACAAATGGATAATCATAGTGAAGCTTGGTTGATTGTTTGCCCAACATACCATTTTCCCATTAGTTGTACGCACATGGACCTGATGACCACTGATCTTAAAAACCTCTCCATCAACCCAAGCCACAACTGGATCTTCAATCCACACATGAGAACCTACAATAATGTTGTCTGGACTTGCCTGCAAGAGTAGGTCAAAAATCAACTGTTAAAGATAACAAACACAAGAAAGCTCTACTTCAAGCAAGGAGTTACTTCATAAAGGCATCTAATTGAAACCAACAGAAACGGGTGTTTTCTTCCATGAACATTACATCGCACCCATCCAAGGCAATAGATTTCATATGGATATCCCAAGAAACAAGTGCAAACACCACACTAACCAGGTAATTGCCACTTGGGAGACGGTGGCTTTCACACAACTTATTTACTTGGACAGAATTGAAAGGAAGTATTGTGCTTATTCCATGGGAAAAGCATACGGAACAGAAAAATGGAAAATTGGTAGGCAATTCAGTACCATCAAAAAATAAAAATGACCTTTAACAATCCAATAAAAAACATCAGTTCTCTCAAACTTCCTTGCTTGCGTTATAAAGCTGCAAAAATACTCTAAATGTGCACTCTCTTAAGACAACAAGTACACGTTCTTAGCCACAAGGAGCAAAGAAACAAAGGGAAGAGAACATTAAAGCTCGACGATGTAATCCAGAACTTACCAGTCCGCTTATTCAACAATCGATTAAAAATAAATCGACTTTCCGAGAAAAGCGAAAGAAGGTCAGCGATCCAGTACCATGAATCATCCGCCCGGGATCAGCCCTAATTCTTTCAATACTCTCCTTATCCTCCTCCTTCGCCTTCTTCCTGCCGTGACTAGGGCCCGAGGAGGCGACGGAGGTGGGACGGCAACAAGGGCGACTCGAGGGCCCGAGGTTCTCGGGGAAGCGAACTGGCAAGCGACCGCAGCCGTAACTCGCCAATGTTACCGGAATTACTTAAATACCCCTCCTCATCAATTTGAATCCATAACTTGCCTCTTTTGAATTGCTGCTGTGCAAAATGGTCAAAGGTTAGCTTTTACCTGAAGAAGACTCCTCTCACACGCTTAAACAGGAGAGCCCAATAATAAAATAATGATAAAATAAAATAAAATAAAATAAAATATTAGTAATTTCTCAAAAACACGCTTAAAATTAAATATTAACATTTCTCCTTTTTTTAATTCCCAAAGCACTTCTTATACTAAATATTATAAATATTAATAAATTTATAAGAAGAAAATTGATTTCTAGATCGAGGATAATTTTGAATAATAGAATTTCTTTTTTAATTTTTGATATGTTTGTACTCGTTACAAGGATTTGACCTAATAATCTTTAAATATAATTTTTCTTTAAAAAACAAAAGTGTATTAGTGAAGTCTTTTTAGCATTAAAAAAATATAAAAATATTACTTTAAATGTGTCGTTTGATGAAATGTAAAGTTTGCCACTTTTAACAATTAACCCAAATTTTTACCGTGCCTGGTCTTTCTTCCCATCGCTGGGAATCGTCAGCGCACCGCAGGGCGATCTCGAATCTCGTCGCCGGCCTCTTCCTCCCGAACGCCGTCGACTATCTCCTTTCCTGCCGTTCCCCGACGGAGCGCCTCCCATGGTCGTCTCCAGCACCTTTCCACCCTAGTGCAGCCGGGGATACGATTCTAGCCTAGCGCCGCCGCCGAGCTCACCTTTCATCTCCGGTCGATTCCCACCCGATCACTCCCACGATGCCAGAAGAGGAGTAATAATCAGGCCAAATCAAAATAGTCGGCTCTTGCAGTGTCCATTTTGCGATCGAGGCGGTGGATCGAGCGTAGTAGCGACTGGCATCCGGGAAGGCGAAGTCAGTGAGTGTTGGTTGTCTAGATCAGCGACGAGCTACGTAGTAGCTTACGATTACTACCAGAAGAAGCATAGGTAGGATCTTAATCCCGCTAATTATTGAGGTTGTAGGATCAGTGATTTGGTTGATTTGTTGAATCTACCCCCTTTTCTATCAAATTATACTTGTCGATGATTACTTCTGATTGGATATGGATGCTTCACATACTTGGAGCAGGACATGCTCCAAGGGCATAGTTAGATAGACTTCTTGGATACTATTTTGTTGACACTATAATGTCAGAATTGTTTTGTTTTATCATCTATGTAGCCATACGTAGTTGTTTAATAACTATTGACATATTGTTGGCATACCATGACCACTGAAGGCCGTTACGATTTGTGTACAAATCTAGATGTTGTGACTTAAGACTTGATAACTAGCCTTTTTCCATGGATGCATCTCAAGTCATGGGTGCATAGGGTATTGGACGCATCACTATTAGGTGTGCTCGTGCTAGAGTGAGCATAACATATCATTTCCCACAGTTCTGTAAAGTCCAGTGGGTTGATACGCACTCTTGGTTTTGTGTATGACATGATAGTAGCATAAATCATTTAAAGTAACCGTGTAGATTGTAATGGTAGATCACATGTTGATTCGTCATATACTTATCCACTATTGTTGCATTCCAATTCAACGATGTCTTACTGTTGATTTGCAGGTATGATACCAGTGGAGAACTGAGGTAAAAAGACCCTTCCTTGCATCCGCTCAGGATTTCTAATAAACTTCATCAAAGCAATTTCTTCCTAGCACTCAGTTCCAAATGGGAAGATTAACCGTCATTACTGTGGTTAGCCTTTGGGTTGTTCCTATATTGATCATGGTGAATTGGATTGTCCCTGATCCGTACATGGTATCATACAATAGTTTGTGCTTTCTGATAAATGGTAATTGATGTTTTTCACTGAGTTTCTTCATTTTGTCAGGATGAGATATTCCACATCCCTCAGGCACAACGTTATTGTAGAGGGGACTTCTGGACCTGGGATCCCATGATCACCACTCCCCCCGGCTTGTCAGTATTTTCAAATTTAATAATTTGTGCCCTTTTCATGATTGCTGTATTACTTTGCACTGCTTGTTTTTGTTTTCTGACTTCTCAATCTTTTCATTTGGCTGCAATGAGGAATGAAATATAGTTGAAGGCCTTCTACAATATGCTTCTTCTGATAGTTGGTTGACTTAACAAACATTGAACTTGAAGGAGCAATAAGTTAAATAAACTATATCTTAATTTTTTCAGTATTTTTAATAAGTGAATTTCTTCTCATCCATCAATGTGTGGATTTTTTCCCCTGTTTTTCTTGTTAAGTTTTCAATTTAAATGTGGCTATTTTCTTCACACTATATGAATTCAGTTTTATTTTAAGGAAATACTTATTTAAATCAGTGGAAAGATGCTAAGGGTGTGGTTTGGGGACCAATATAGTCTAGCCTTTCAGGAGAAATTGATACAGACCACATTTCGGTCCCTGCAAAATTTGTTTGATTTATGTTGTTCTTGGAATCAATCTAGTGTAATGTGCCTTAAGGAGAAAATATGAAGGACCACATTTAGCTCCTGCAAAACATATTTATTTTTTATGGGGTAACTCTAAAATTATTGTAGAGCATTATTCAATTAATGACAATTTGTGTTGGGTCGAGCTAGAAAACTTTTATCAATTTCTAAGTCTAGAAGGTGATGGAGAGACTCTCAGGTTCACATAAGCTTGACCACGGCAGCATTACGCCTGATCAGGTAATAGTGCATGAGTTGGAGATGGAGAGGCATTTCCATTAATATTTCTTGAGGACCATTTGTGAACTTTATTGTGAAGGCCAGCTCCTGAGCCTAATCCCAAATGGGGAATTTAACCATTGTAGTGGTGGTTATCTTGTAGGGTATTTTCATCTCATCTTTAGTTGACTAATTGTCCCTGATCATAAGATTGTGTGTTACAATAGTTGTAAATTTTTTCATTACATGATTAACATTTCTGGAATTTCTGCTGAGTTTATTACTTTCTGCCATGCTCTGTTTCACATTCCTCAAGTGCAACACTATTGAAAAGGTGATTTCCACACTTGGATTCCCATGATTATCACCTCCCCCTTGCTTCTGAGTGGGCCATATCCTGCTCTTGCTCTTCTCTGATTGTTATGATAACAAGATGAGAAATGGTTACTTGTCGTCATTTTTAAACTTTGAGTGATTTGCGTTCGTAAAATTTAGGGTCTCGTTCGTTCCAGTCTCTTTGCTCATCACCTTTTGGGTTCACTCAGAGCTAGTGATAGTTCAAATTTGCTCATTTGTGCTCTTGTTTTGATGAGGACAAATGATCTCCTTATCATTTCTGACTTTTGTGTTTTCTAGTTTGTAAAGGTTAGTTTTTTATGTTCTGGTAATTTGCTTTCTGTTTCCTCTTTATTTGTCTGGTACAAATTGATGTTAATGATTACAAAGGTCCTGTGAGTTGCTTCTCTTGGTTCGGTTAATCCACACTTAGAAGTTGGAGTGATCATCCAGAAACTATATATTAATTTTTTCAGTATTAAGAAACATATGTTCATCAGTTTGTGAAAATCCACACTGAGAAGTTAGAGAGATTGTCCAGAAACTATATGTTAACTATTTCAGTGTTAAGATACATTTACCAGTTTGTGAAAACACCTCAGTTCTTTTTTGGCTCGGTTGGGTTGTGAATGTAAATAGGTTATCCTATTCACACTAATTCTATGTTTTGTTTTGAAGAAGCATCAGTGAATTTTTGGTTTGAGTTATAGACTTAAGGAAAAGCAAGCTCAAGTGAATCGAGTGAAAACTTTTAATTTTTGCTTAGGTTATGACAATTTCTAATTTTTCAGGTACTTCCTTTCGCTGGCCTATGTTGCTTCCTTGTTCCCAGCTATGTGGTTAGCAGAGACTTCCATGACATTGGCTTCAATCTGTTCCACTTCAATTCTCCGATCAACTAATGCTGTTGTAGCGGTCATCTGCTCTGTAATAATTTATGATTTACTCATCCAGTTAAGACCTAATCTTGGTGAAAAAAGAGCCACGACCTATGCAATTGTGCTAGCTTTGTATCCACTTCACTGGTTTTTCACATTTTTGTATTATACCGATGTAGCTTCACTAACTGTAGTTCTTGCAATGTACCTGGCTGGTATAAAAAGGCACTATTGGCTCAGTGCTACGGTGCGTAATCTTGCAACATTAACAATTTATCATTTTCATATGCAGTTTCAGTTCCATAATAATCATTACCTTTCCAAAATTTCAACTGCTGCTTGTCTCTTCTTTTTCTGATACATATTTCGATGCTTCCTTTTTTATCACACCAACAAGGAATCATTGCGTTAGTTTTTCCTATGAAAGTAACATAGTTTGATTTGGTGAAATCTGATAGAAGTTGAGGACCGGAACAGTTACTTTCGCACTTGAATATTGTTGGATAAGAAACATTAATCATCAATTCATCATCATAATTGATATTTTTGAAAAATGTATCTGATTAAGTAAAGCTTAATGTGAAGGGGGATTTCACCCTTTTTTTATTAGCTGAATCAAATGTTGATGAAATATTATGTGTTTCTTGTGTAAATCACCTTTTGTGTGTATCTCTTGTCTATGTTTATATAGAGGTGAGATATGGACAGTTGTTGGCTTCTTTCTATAGTCATTTATTTAGTCACTTTATATCTTACAGCTTGGTGCCATCGCAACATTGTTTCGACAAACAAATATTATATGGATGCTCTTCGTTGCTACAGATGGTGTTATTACTTACATTGAAGACTTGTATGAAAATGACTCTCTTTCGGGAGGCAAACATAAAATAATGCTCAAGGACAATGATCTTCAGACCCATTATATGAGTCCTCTAACATCTTCGGGGTTGAGAAAACGAAGAATGCATTCCTATAATGGTCAAGAGTCTACATCCGAGGGAATCAGTTCTCTACACAACTCTCCAGGTAGTCTTTTGCAAACAGACTTTGCATATATTTTGAGTATCAGAAAATCTATCACGACATTCCTCCAAGATACGTACGCATGGCATGTTTTATCATCTCAACTGATAAATTTTGTGATTATCCCTTTCTTTTCCTCTGCTTTATATCATTTGCAAACTAATGGACACTTAGCACGTGCTTTTCCTTTTTGTAGTTATTTTAAACATGTTAGTGTAGCTCATGAGACCTTGTGATTATGTTTCATCATGTGCCCTGCATTTGGTATCTGCCGAAATTGCATCCTAACAATTTTATTAAACTTAACTTGTGTATAGGTTTTCTTGATGAGATCCTCGATGTCACTTTCAAGTTATGGAGCTTGAAATGGAAAGTCTCAATTGCATTTTTCCCCTTTGCCCTGGTGCTGTTAGCATTTGTGGCTTTTGTCATCTGGAATGGGAGTATAGTTCTTGGTATTATTTTGTGGATTAGCAAGCTTATGTATCTGAATTGAGTGGTCAATACTTGGAGAAACCTAAAGTGCACCTTAAATAATGCAGGTGCCAAAGATGCTCATGCAGTATCCCTACACTTTGCCCAGATGTTGTACTTTGGTCTGTGTTCTGCGGCTGCCCTTGTCCCTGTGCATTTGGAACAAGCTGCAAGTCTATTTCAATCTTTTAGAATGCACAAGATTATTCACTCTTCTCAATTGATGGTGGCTCTTCTTGTAGGATTTTTCGCTGTACACTTTTTCAGGTGAGGACCGTGAATCTTTTTCAGGTGCTCGTAAAACTTTATAGTGTTTCTGTTGTCTATCATGCAGCATGGTATATTTGTTGAGGTCTCAAATATGTAATCAGACAATTGGTTGATTCAATAGCATGGACAAGTTACGGAGACGATAAAAATTTGGAAGAGTACTAAAAGTAGCTAATTTATTGAGTCAGAACTACCATGAACAATGTTTTCTTTTCCTATGCCTAATGACCTTCTTGCTGTCAATTATATCCCTTAATTGCAAATTGATGGCTATGCTCATTAAAAGGAATTAGCACTGCTCACATATAGCTCTGAACAATTTTCTTAGTAGCATTTAGCCCTACTCAAAAAGTTGCAGTTCTGTGAGCTGGTTTGTTCTTTGTGTAAATGTTTTAGTTCAAACACTCAGTTCAATTTTCCAATGCAGCATAGCGCATCCATACCTCCTTGCTGACAACCGTCACTACACCTTCTATATATGGCGGAGGCTTATCCAGGTTCACTGGACAACTAAGTACCTCCTAATCCCTCTTTATATCTACTCCTGGTTTTCGATCGTCAGCATACTAGGTGAGTGCTGCATTCATCCTAGTAGCATTTCACAGGGTGCAACTTTTTTCAAAAGTTCTACACTTTCTTGATATAACAGGGAAAAATCAGAGAAGAATCTGGGTTCTCTCTTATGTTGTTGCCACTGCACTAGTTCTAGTACCTGCCCCGCTCATCGAGTTCAGATATTATACCATACCATTCTATTTATTGGTGCTTCACTCCCCTATTCCAAAAACTTGCAATTTACGACTTATCTGGTCGCTTTACGTTGTTGTAAATATCTTCACCATGTACTTGTTTTTATTCCGGCCCTTCCATTGGGCTCATGAGCCTGGTGTTCAGAGATTCATATGGTAGTTCTGCTTAAAATTAGGTAAATATTTTGAAAACATATTTCATGGTTTAGTTATCGATTGATTATTTACCCCAAACTCTGTGGCTGTGTAGTAATTGAATTTTGTAGGCGTTGGTGGATCCAAATTACTCCTTGAAAACCATTAAATGGTATCGAGCAGGAGAACAAGTGAATGGATGGCTAACTCACTCCAGTGTTGCTTCCGTAAGTTACTCTCATGGTGAAAGTTCTCATTGTTTTGTTCTCCATTGCAAGCTAACACAATAACTATATTCATTAGGAAAAAAAAAAGGTTCTTTTACCAAATATTTCTTATGTTCTTCCGCTGTGTGGTTTTGTAATAGTACTAATTTAAAGTGCAAATTAATTCTTATGTCACAATAAAAAGTGAAAAACTTTAGATTAAATTAGTTTTTATAAATTACCATAGTTATCAATGACTCAACTATTTAAGATCAACTATATAAAATTTTATCAGTACATTCAAATCAACTATATTATTTTTATTAAATCAATTCATTTTTTTACTATTATCTTTTAATGTATTAATTTTTCTAATTGCTTCATCTATTGCAATTATTAAACTAATTTATAAATTAATATATTTTTTTAATTCGTTTTAGTGTTAAGAATGTTTTATAGGAATATGAATGTTTCAAAAATATCATTTTGCTAAATTTAATAATAAGATCATATAATTTAAATTGGACAGTTTCACATAAAATGTTTAATGTTTCTACATCGTGAACAAAAATTTCTAATAGTTTATGAATTATTATTACTTTAAATTACAATTTTTAACTAAAATTACATGCTCAGGAAGGTTTCATGGTTTACCAGCAAAGAGAAGAAAAAAAGAGATTCTCCAATTCAATTTAGGTAAAAAAAAAATTAAAGACTAATGAACGAAAGAGTATCTTAGAAATCAAATACACCATTTAGTTAATATAAAAATTAGATGCTCATTTTGTACATTTTTGTATTTCTTAAGTTACTTAACTTCTTTCAGAATCGGTTTCAATAAAATTTAAAAAGATTCAATCAATACAGAGAACTGACGTGCAATATACATGTCCTTGACAGATGTTACTTTGTTAAATGTTAACTACAATATCTCAATCCAAAAGTCTTCAATGAATTTTCTCGTCACTTATTTGGGTCACTTTCTTCCATAATTGATCGACACAACAGAAGTGCAAGAGAAAACAGATCCAGTTGTGGGGAGTAGCAAGTACTCTGATTTGGAAGAAACCTGGTATATCTGTATTTGGATTCTCATATGCGATCTTCTTAACTTTGTCAAACATCTGCACTCAACAAACCTTGCATTAGCCATTGATAAACTCCTATTTGTTTCAACTAGGAATAACAACAATGCTAAAACAAAACAAACTAATTTTCGCTCTTTCGTTCTCTAGCAATTGCATGAAACAATCTTTCAAAACCAATTAGAACTTTACTATTTCCATTTTTTCCTTCTTTTGTAGTGAACCTATATAATAAAACCTAGTGGGTTTTATGTTCCAACTACAAGTGGAAGTCACAATTCAGATTGTGAGATCATTTATACACCACAAATAGTTTGTTTCAAATATGATCCATTGCTCAAAAGCTACTAACATGATCCAACTTGGTGGAATTCATTGTCATTAACCAAGCACAACCCCTCCATTTGTGGGTCAACCAAGAATACCCAATAAACTGTTAAAATTGAAACTTTGCATATTTGGAAGTGTAGTCATGCTTTATGAATACCTCTTGTCAAATTTCATTGCCCCTTGTCAAAAGTAAGAAATTTTTGAGGTAAACTTATTCATTTATTCAACCAAGTGATATTTTAATGAATATTCTTATTATAGCCTACAAACTGTCCTATTCTCATGATAGCTTAAAGGTTTGTTAGAGACAGATTGCTATAGAAACACAAACAGGAAGTAACTAATTGGGTATGTTATAATTTTTCTGATTTTGCCATTAGGGGGATACCTGAGAATAATGATGAGATATAGGATAAAATAAGCAGAAGATCTAGGATAACATCTCCAATAGTTACTTCTTGTTATGGTTACACACTATTTTTATTGCTTCCTTTGTCTCTTAATGCCTGTGTTAATTGTTAGGATCATGATTGTCAAGACTCAAGATTGTATTCTGGACATTAGGCCTTGGAAAATTATGGTCCTATGACCCAAATTGGCCTCATTATTCTAGATAGGAGCTAAATTGGAATCCTATATATTTATAATCCAATCTATGTTCCCTTGTCATGTTCCTAGGTAGGATCTCAATCTTAATAATATTGTAATAAATGTAATATATTTGCGTGGATATTCATATTGTAAAGCTTGATGTTCATAACTAGAGCACTTTTTCATGTTGTGTATAATCTAAGAAAACTTTCACTTTTGACTTCTAAGGAGAATAGTTTTGCCAAATGGATCAAACAATATATTGCTTACTTGAACGTAGTCGTGTGATGGGAATTTCTTGTAACTCACGTCGAATGCACAACCATTCACCAAGCAAAGACATCAATGCCAAACCAATGATATTGACAACCCACCAAGTAATCGAAGACGGCCAACCTCCATAAACGATGCATATAAAGAGATGGATGATATAGAGGGTAGCTGAGAAATCCAAGCACTTCTTCGCTCTTTCTATCAGATAAAGCAAATAAACTGCCCTGCTCAAAAAAAGATGATAGTGTTACATCTTTCGCCAAACAAGTTAATTAAAAGCTAACCAATCATATGTAATCAAATTTTACAATTTTCTAGCTGCTGAACAAATTGCTTTTCTGTCCTGTTCTCAAGTCAGGAAAGTTTCAAGATTATAAAAGGTAGATTGAGATACCTCCACCACAACTCCAGAAATAACATATGCAAATAAGAACACATGATTTATATACTTCCTTAAAGTATACATGTCTACAAAGTGACAAGATTGGAATACTTTTCTTCAAGTATGTATGGTACTTCATCCAATTGAGCAACTGATTATCAAGCAAATAAATGGAAATTTGTGGGATAAATGATTTATTCTAGGTGTATACTTTCTACCATTTTTCACACTATATAAATACTCACCCTATTTCAATAAGCCCACATAAGCACCATGGTGAAAATTGTAACTTTATCGAATCAAAAACAGTTAGTGCAGCTGGGGAGAGAAAAAATGTCTTCACACAATTTTGAACAACAAAAGAAAATACTTATACATCTTTCACCAAGCAAATAAGTTCTAAAATGATCGCCAAACCACCAAAGTAACCATAAGCACCTAGCTTAGCTGATAAAATTGTTACTTTTCTCTCTTGAGTCAGGAAGCTTTTATAGATTATAAAGAACAATTTGAAATGCCAACACAGCTTGACGATGAACATGGGAAAATTAGATCACAGGAAAATATACTATGACAGGTAACCCAATCCAAGATTCAGACACAAGAAATTCATTCATCTTAATATCATTGAGAAAAAATACAGTTGCTGTACCACAAGAAGTAGTAACTTATCCTTTGTGAAGTCTAGCTAGTGTATCTGCATTTTAAACAAGTACATAGACTACAACTCATACAAGCACTATTAATAGATAATGAACACAGCCATCAAAGGTAAGACTTTAATTGGGTGGAAAATAGGAGGCAGTGATTTCAAATGGATAATGGATCACTCATGTACTTCCTAAATGAAGCCCATAAGATTGAACTTCTCTAATTTTGCCATTGCTAATTACAAAAAGTATATTCAAAAGCGTAGGTAGTGCAATTTCTCTGAATCAATCACAATCCACAAAACTAGCACTATAGATTAACATAATTCAATCCTATCCAACAAAGTCACTGTAACTAGCTGCTTGTTTGGGTACTTGAAGCAAAATCAACATGCGTGTTGACAAAAAATAGGTTGTAGATTGACACCTTTACCTAGCAAGGTTGGTGGAACAAAGGAAATAATCTCCATCGCACAATCAAGCACAAAGGCAAAGAAATTAATAAATACAACGTAAGAAAGTTGAGATTTTTACCCAGCGAGAGAACTGAGGACGAAGGAAACGATCGCGCACCAGCCGGTGACGCTGGACGCGACGAGCGTGGAGAAATCAAACAAGTACATGAGGCTCATCCGCGGCACCCGCGTACCGACAAGGAGGACCATGAAGAAGCCAAGCGTGAGATAGTAGATGCACTGCAGGCAGACGATCTGCGCCACGATGAGCCACGGATCCCACACGATCGTCCCATAGAACATGTTTTCCTCTCCTCGTCCCGTAAACCTAATTTCTTGATCTCCTCCCGAGATCTACCTAACTATCCAACCCGAATTCAGGAATTCGGGCGGGGAAGGGAGAGAAAAGAAACCAATCGACCGAAAACTGCATGAACCTTAGCGAGAGAGACGATCAAAACCCTAAGAGTGAATCCACGCGCAAGTGCTCGGTGAAAACGAAGCAGATCTGAAGCCGCCTGATCTGATGGAATCAGCGCATCGGGGAGGAGAGGCGTTTGTTCATTCGACTGCGGACGTATTTGTTTTTTTACATTATTTAAATCCGTCCAATAAAAAGATTAACGCAGGTTGCGAGTCAATGAACGCCTCCAGATTTTTAACTTTTTAAAATAAATAAATAAATAAATAAAAGGACCCCTGACAATCACATGTTCATATTATTAAAAAAATACTATTTTATATATTATTTAAATAATATTTTTCTCGTAATTTACTATTTAAAATACTCCTGTCCTTTTCATTCCAACTTATTGCTATTTTATCACTCTGAAATTACTCATTTTATGTCCCTCCGGTGGTAAAAAAATAAAATATTTTTCTCAAATAACTAAAATTTAAAATTCACTTTCACAAAAAAATATAATCTGCCATCCAGCAGCTATCACAAGTAAATCGAGCCCACAACTATCTGCGATGAGATGAATCAAAAAATTATAATTGACCATATCGAGGGCAAAAGAAAAATTCACATGACATTTGAACAACTAATAATATTAAAGTGCTATATCAGAATATTTTGCTTGCTAAATTTATTTGATGGACGAAATGTGGGATCGGACCTCATCCACCTATAGATTAATCGGTGTGTATATATATATAAGAGATATTTTTTTATGAGGTAGACATTTAATTTTTTAAAAAATATTTATATTTTTATATTAAAGATTCCTAATAATTTTAGTCAAAATTATTTTTAACATCTAAAACTACTTAAATATTTTTTTAAACTACTTTTATTTAATCAAAATTATTTAAATATTATTGAATAATTTTAACTAAAATTACTAATAATATAGAGCAATTGATTAAAATGGCATAGAGCATCTTTCAAAATAAGATACCTTTTTAACTAAAATAAAACAAAAGCAGCAAGACAAAAATTAGTAAAACAAATAATATTGTAATTCTTTTGTTTAATTTTTGACAAGTTTTGCATCAATTTAATTGATTAAGACTCAAATACAATAAGACTAAAAGTACTTAAAATATTAAATATGTTCTGACAATAAAACTAGATCATTTAATCCCTAATCCCCAGCCAAAATTAGCCATCTAACTTATTCAACAATCATTGATAATATTGATCTTCATCACTTCATTATGAAAATCTTAAAAAGGAATCATTTAAACATAAATGATAGCTCAAATGTACTTCACCACCAAAAACAACTATTTCAGAGAACAAGAACCTGAAGAATAAAACTGAAGAACTTATGTGGAAGAAGAAAACCCCATTTGAAATATTTAACTGATATTCACACCATCTGTCTTAAGCATATGTTTACAATACAGGAAAAGGAGTGAGAAAGTCTGTAGAGATTTGAGTTCTCAATCAAATTCAAGAACAAGAGAGTTGATGGTTGAAATCTTGTACAGATTAACAATCACAAGTTTCACTCCAAATCGAGGATGCCAAAATTGGAGACAAGGATCTTAAGCTGCTGGACGAAACTAGCACCTGTCGCATACTCTGTCAGCAACCCAACTGCAAATCCAAACATCGCCCATCTGCCAAGCACCAAACAACAAACACATCAAAAACAAGATTAGCGCGAAGTTCTGTTATTATACTTGTCATTGTAAACCAACTTTGTTTTCATTATCATTTTCAAATATCCTTCTAAGTATCTTATCGAATGGTAAAAGTTTGCTTCTTGATGTAAACGGCGAACCAAGGCTGGATGAAAAAGAAGAGTTGCAGAATTAACATGACAGCTGATGTAAAACCATGTAAGAACTTGATTAATAATGATTTTAAGCGTAGTTGTTGTAAGGCTAGGTCAGTGTTGCTAGCAGTGAAGAGACAAGATCAGTGTTGTTTTGTTGCAATAATGTAAATGAACTCTAATGATGCTTTTAGCACGCAGAATATAGACAAGATATGAAATAAATATTCCTAAAGAATAGAATAGATAAGGGAAAAAGGATAGTAAAAAGTATTCCTTATATTGGTTGATAGAATCGAATAGGCATATATAAATATTTTTATAATTGGTTGGTAGAAATGGTATAATCAATTATAATGGGATAATTTTGACAAAGAAAACTAATATCCCTCTGTAAGTTTTTTCGTCCAACTTATCTAGCTCAAAGGGTTTCTCTGCTTGGCGCATTTAGTTTAATCAATACCGGTGGTGGCACACATGGGATTTTGAGTTTAGGGAGACAAAATTACATTATTTTTTTAGCATGGGGGGCATTAAGAAATTATTTTTAAAAACAAAAAGAAATTCTATTGACTTTTATACAGTATATAAGGATAAAAAAAATTAAGCGGGCGGCATGGCCACCCCAACTCCTCTTGTGTTTGCTAGTATCAAGCCTATTTGCCCACTCCCATCAACCCAATCAACATGATTGATGTCACTAGGTTCAATTGGTCAATTTGATCTACTAGTCCATTCGATTATAAATTGGCCTTCTTGGCCATGCTAGCCTATTCGACCCAACAGACAAGTCCCAGCCTGACTAGTGTGACCGTCTAGTTTGATTGGCACATCTGTTGAGACTGGTCTGCCTAACCACAAGTACAGTCAACTTGTCTAACTCATCCAACCTGAAAGCCCAGTCTGACTCAATTAGTTTGCCGAGCCTACTTGACTCTTCTAGCCGCCAAGCTTAATCAACCTAATTGGCACGATAGGCTTGTTTGACCAGTCTAATGTGATAAGCCAACCAGCCTCAATCAGTGTAACTAGCGAGTGCAGCTAGGCTGTGCCTCTTGTCCCAATCAACTCATCCAATCATCTATCTCAATTGACCCGACTAACCCATCTGAATTGCACAACCCGAGTATCATGTCCTACCCCAATCGATATGATTGTCTAATCGGCATATGCCACCACTTGGCTTGCCTGATCTTATTAGCCTACCCAACTCAACCAATTTGATCATTTGATTGGACTGACCACTATCCATTCCAAAGAAGATGGTTGGGGGATCAATCAGATGTATTATTTGAAAGAATAAATTGATAAGTAATGATTCCTAAAATAGAGAAAAGAATAATTATTCCTTATGAAATGAGAATTACAATTCGGTGGGAATTGATATTCCAAGGTCATTTTGCAACTAAACACGAGAATGTCTATTCCATGAGATTTATAGGAGATAGAATTGCTACTATTCTCATGATCCAAACACACCGTTCATGGAAATGGTATCGTCAAGAATCTTATCATTGCATCACCATATATAGAACTCTACATGATTTTAGAGCCATAATACAACAAACCTACTGTTGGAAGTTCAACTAATTGTCCAATTTCATAGCCTCGCACAACCAGTTGAATGCCCTAAATAATTTCAAAAGCCTCGGAACTAGAAAAAATTCGAATGAGAAAGCAGTTCCTCATATCGAATCCGACTGTATAACAACAATTCATCTAAAAAATCAATGCCTGGCAGTCGGAGATTCAAATGTAATCCTCTTGATTTGATGTCATGTTGTTATTAAGTTTGACATTTATCCTAAAAGCTAAAAAATATCGAGAAGAAGATTAAAGGCATTAAAAGGGGGCAAAATAAAGATCACTCAGAGCCTAAAAATCAATGGATAAGTCAATTTAATGAGTACCTGCCATTGCTGATCTCATTCTTAGGTAAGAAACCAAAGAAAGGGCCCTGGTTCGCCTCCTCCAGCTTCTTCTGTTTGAAGTAGTCCTGCAGCTCCTTCGCCACCTTCCTCTGGAACTCCAAGGTCACCACCACCTCCTTGGCAGCTGCAGCAGCAGGAGCAGGAACAGCAGCAGCAGAAGGAGGAGGAGAAACGGTAGGTGGTGAAGAGGGTAAAGGAGGAGGAGGGGACAAAGAAGGGGCTGCAGGCCTCCTCAGAGGGCCCTCAGCCTGGGAGCTCCTGATGGTGGTGATCGGCGGCCTCAAGGACAATCTTGGACAAGGGTGAGGAGAGGAAGTCTTGATCTTGATGGAAGGGATTGAGGGAGCTGCTATCGACATGATTCCTGAGGTTTTGCTTCTCTAATCTCCGCCTCTCTCTCTATCCCTATCTTCCATTTCTTTTGTGTGGATTTTGCAGTGGTTTTATAGGGGAAATAAGGAAGGGAAGGAAAGAAGTGGACGAGACGTAGACAAGTCTGTGTTGCGACCTGTGGCTGGGATAAGGTCTTGCTGAGTTCCTTTGTTATTTCCACTTTACTTAATTAATTAACTTTAAACTCAGATTAAAATAAAATAAAATAAGTGTCATTTAATAACATGTAAATCCTGTGAAATATGGATACGAACTGAGGAAGAAAGGTTAAAAAAAAATTACCTTAAGATAGGTATGATAATTATTGCATTATATTTATTTACTATATTCTAGAACAAAATCATTGATTTTATCTCATAACAATTCTAATACAATAGCACATTGTTGAGAAAGGAAACACTGAATGAGTCGACCGAGAGATATTACATAGATTATCAACGTTCAAAAAACCTGGAAAGAATCAAGACGACAAGGATACATGGACAGAAAAAATTACCATAAACAAAGGCTGCTGCCTCACTGCAGTCCTGAGGTTCTTCCTAACACTTGAATGAACATCTTTGATCATTGTAATGGAGCAGACGAACAGTGACGTGATACAGTATCAGAGTGCTACTCGGATCTGTTGGCCTTCACATGACATGGCAAATGCAAATTTACTGAATTACACATTCACATCTTCTCAATTTTTCATGTTCAAATTCGTCGTCGGATACACCATAATCACTGCAACATTTGAAAGGCAGATATCAACATAAAAACTGGATAAGCACTATAACGAAAAGAGAGAACATCGAGTCAGTGATCTTTTGCTTAATATGAGCAGAACAGAGAAGTGAGGAGACAGGATTCCATAGCTGAATAATAGCAGAATAAGAATTAATCTGGAGCCAAAATTGACAGTGTTTTACCGAGCTTACATGAAATTAGTTATGGTTCTCATACTGTGTATTAATTGCTCATGATGTCACTATTTGGCCAGCATAAAATTTTATTAGCAACATTATAGCCGTTGGAACTTTGGTTGCAGTGGATCCGAATAATCACTTTGTCAACTAGTAGTAATCACGGGTTTTGAAGCACATGATCATTTTTGATGATGCTCCATTTGTGCTAATCAGTGCTGTGCAACTGAGAACCGATGAATTTCCTCTACGATACAATGAGATAGAGTAACCTTTTATAGACTTGCACTGTCCAAGAACAACCGACAACCCATTTGACAGAAGAAAAAAAAAACATGTCGCTGAATCCGTATACCAGAGTGTGGAAATTCAATGGCTGAAACTTAGTCTAAAGTGAGGAAGAAGGTTACTGCAGGAGGAAAAGAGGAAGCTCGTTGCTTGCTGAGAATTCTATAAAATTCAAGTGAGTCTGCCAAGCCCACTCTGGCCCTTAACATAGACTAGTTTTGTCCCTTGGTTGGACTATATCTCTTAGACCATACCCAACTAGACTTTACTTGGCTCTTAGATTGCTTGGACAATCTAGATTGTGCCAAACTATTTCACCCAGATCCATTCAATCATTAGTTTGCCAGTTAGGCAATTGTTGATGAGCGCATTTGATTGGTAGATCCATCTTCCTACATAGCAACCTAGGTGGAGACAATTATCAAATATGTGCCTCGACACAATAAAGCAAAATACAATGTGAATCAAGTGCCACATTGCACTATGTAAGCTTCTTTGCCATGTGTCAAATTAGCTCAGTCATGCACAGGCAATTGTGCAATAACAGTGCATCACATTGTGTCTATCATGCGCATTGCATCACAACACTCATGAGCATTGTGAATGACTTCACCATGTACAAAGCACGTGGTGGCTCCAATAACTCTACCTTTTTGAAGATTAACTTAATATCTATGTTTAAATGTTGCAAACTCCCTCTAAAAGCTAGATGTTGACTAAAGTTCCTACATGAGTTTCCCATAAGGTGCAACATCTCCCTTTCTCATCTTTTCCATATCTTGAAAGCCTTTTTGAAAAATCCTTTATTTTGAAAAAAAAAATCAAAAAAAAAAACAAGAAAACAGATTACAATTCAAACGAAAGAAACATAAAATTCCTTACCTACAATAATCTATTTCAAGTCTGGGATCTATGGACTATGGTAGGTACTAGGAACAGGATACTAACCATATGATTGGCAAAGACTTGTATATTTTATTTGCTAATATCATAGTAAAACATACCTGAGCTCAAATTCTCTGACCTCAACAAGTTCTTTGCCACATTTATCTGTCCACTGAACTTTTCTACCCACAGTGCAACAAGATGTCTCAGTTTCAGTTTGTTCTATGACCTCATTGGCATCAACTTCTTTGTATGTGGAACAATCTCCGGAAGGTTTCTTTAGCTTATCCTTCAGGCAAGGCTTTCTGTCACTCTTGTAACAAGTATCACTGGCTGTTGTCTTGCTTGTGTCAGAAGAGATGTCTGTTGAAATTTCAGACTGTTTAACTAGACGAATTTTGCTTGGAGATTGCCCATCAAGTCGTGCATGATCATGCCTAAAGCAATTGAAGGAAATGCAGCCCCCAGAACTTTGGGTTTTCGTGGTAGTTGACTGAGGTTTGGGCTCAAATTCATGCTCCACTAACTGGTAACTACTCCAAGGTGAAACTTTCATGGGCTGTTCATTTTCCCGCCCAAAAAGCAAAAGGGCAAGACCATTGGTATATCCCGATGCAGAAGAAGAAAAGAATCCTCCTCCTTCAACAGTCAAAAGCATTTCAACAGTTCACTGCAGCCAATTAGCTGAAGCCACATCAAGGTTTTCGATGCACAGATGTATTGCTTTCTTGAGCATCAAAATTTTTCTCTTCAATCCATCAATTCAACTTCCTGCATGCAGTGACAGAAACTCGAAAACAATAGAAGGCAGTAGAGATCAATAAGTAAGCCCCAAACGTAGGTCAAGTAACAGTCTGGCAAATGTAAATCTATGTGCTTCGAAAATTGGATCATGATTTTGTTAAAAGAAGTGTGCACTTGTATTAGACTCAAAAATATTGTGGGTATGGTGTGACCCTTTACAATGGTCATCCCAGATCAATCCTTGCAAAAGGAAGCTAGTGCTCAATTCTTCAATTCTTCTTTTATAGAATTGATAGGGCCTTGTATGCAGCAAAAAGTTTCACAAAATGGAAACCATGTAAGATCCAAATTTTGCTTTGGATCATATCTTTAGAGAAGGATAGAAGTAGAAAACACTCTCTGAATGAGCATATTATAGGCAGAACTATTGTATGCAAACAAAAGGAGGGACCATGAAAATATAGAATTGACTGACAGCTGACAGCAATGCCTTCTTCCTATGGAAAACGGCAGATCTACACGGTGTGTTGTTGACAAATGCTCATTAACCAATGGAGTGAGAAACTAATAAAAAGTTTGACATACGTTTAAGCATTATGGTAGCAACGAAAATGAAAGTCAATTTTTATTAGTTTGACATACGTTTAAGCATTATGGTAGCAACGAAAATGAAAGTCAATTTGAATGAGCCACCCCAGTTATTGCTGGAACGGGAGTCAAAATTTTTAGTTGGTTGACAGGACACATCTCAATACACTAAGAAATTAACCCAAAAAAAAAAAAAAAAAAGGTTGCACACGATCAAAGGATTTCACCATCATTTACTCATATTTATGCATCGGTTAGCTTGTCAAAGCTAGCCACAATCCTCCCTTTGTCAATGCTTCAAGAAATTAGGAGCTATTTTCTTTCTCAACCTTCCAGAAAAACCGCAAGAAAAAAGACCATGAAAGAACAGGTATCCCTTTCCGCCATTTTACATTTCGAATGGAAAAATGGAAGTCTCTTATACTGACAACGAAAACACCACATTAAATCAACTCATATGTGATCCGCCGAACCAGAAACGAAAAATCCAATGACGTTTCCATGAAGATAACCTCCGCAGAGGAAATCATGAACAAAACTAGATGGACGCCAAAAGAGTCCCTTCCAACCAAAATATAGCATTCATATGAAGCCAGGGATCCACAGAACCAAAGGAGAAGGATAAGAATCTGAACTACGAATGTCCAAATCTCAGTAATCCCCCCCCCCCCCCCCCCCCCCCCCCTTACGCGCACTTATGGCTACAAATCTAGGGTTCCCACGCTATCACATCCAAAAGGAACAACAAAATCAATCCAAAAACTCATCATTTCACAAACAAAAACCAAGGATCATAGCTAATCTGAAGACATCGAACCTCGAATGGGATCTCAGCCACAAGGAGAGATTTGACAAAAATGGCAGCGACAGTGGCACTTGCGACGAACTCGGAGATCTATTTTGCTTCTCCTTCGCTGAGCACGCCAACGAATCGGCGCCGGGAAATAATTAAAAAGCACGCACCAAAGCGGGGAGCGGAGTCGGTCACTGCTTTCTCGCCTTTCCTTTCCGCTCGCACACCCGGTTCGGATCCACGGAACGATCACCGCCGTCGGATTAGCGCGAGCTCGGCGTCCGTACCGCATGGACCGCCCGATGGAGGCACCGGCTGACCCGGCTCGGAGTACGCCACACTTCACCAGAGACGAGAGTTTTTAAATTGTCGAGAGAATTTATAAATGTTACCTATCGAAGACCCACCCGCTCGGTACACCCTACGGATAATTTATGTACGTAGGTGGATCAAGTTCCCGTGACTTCTGTCGCACGCATTAGGTGGACCAATGGAAGTGTCGGTACATTATTGAAACGAGTATATTCTAGAATCCTCAGTCTTTTGGTTTGTGATTTTTTTCAAAAATTAGAAGGGCGCTGAGAGGGCATACTATTTTTTAAAAAATATTAAAAAGAAGCACTATCTTATTTTTTTTATTCTAATATTATTGTTATTCTATCATTGTTATATATATTATAATTGTTATATTCTAAAATAAAATTATTTTAATTTATCAAAATTATTATATATAAAGATTATTATACTAAAATATATTTTTATCAATTTATTTAAATTTAATTGAATTTTTTTTAAAAAAATTTAATAACTAATATGAATATAATTATTAGAATAATTTAATCAAAGTTAATTACTATAAAAGGACATTTTGAGATAAAAATACGCCGGGAGTTTTTGTTTTTTTTAAAAAACCTTTTATAAATAACCAAAATAAGGTTTTTGACTATTTTTCCTAAACAATTGTTTCTCTGAAAATTATTAAAAAATAAATTGTTTCAATATGCAATTAGCAGTAAGATTGATGATAATTCTATCCTACATAGTATGATTTTAATGGATATATCGCATTGCTTTCGTCCAGGGTTCGATGTCGTACATTAGGTTTCGATGATGGTATTAATTGCATCCATGTTTGTAAAATCACTGTCTTGGATCATAGTATTGCACAATCTTATGATCCGGAATACAAAATCAATCATAGATCATGCAAGATCATTTTTTGTTGTAGGATCGGTATGATCGGAGGAGGATCAGTATGATTGGAGCAGGATCAATACAATCGGAACAAGATCGATAGATCCTTTGAGAAGCCATTTTTTAACTCCGATTGAACCATAAAACTTATAATATATCAAATTGAAATTTATTACAGCTGGGTGAAAATCATAATCGCTTAGTTTTAGACAAAAAAATATCATTTAGAATATTTTAAGAGATGTGAAAGATTTTTAATATTTTTTATTATCTTTTGGTCTATTTTATAATTTAGATTATTTTTGTTTTTGCAAAATTAAGATTAATATTGTGAGACTATTTAAACATATATTTATTTTTGAATTAGTTTTTATCAATAATATTCTGCTCGTTTCTTTTCCCTAAACGATGAGGGTTTGGATGTCTATTGCATAATATTCTGCAGAATCAATAGATTTTTATAAGATTATTTTCAATGTTTACATTCGAATCAAAGGTCTTTACAATATTCTACTTTGTTGGCTGTAAGCCAAAAGAATATTCTTATAGTTGAATATTATTATTATGTTACTAAAAACTTTATATTCTTTTATTGTATGATATAAAAATATAAATATTATTAAATATTAATGTTCTTAATAGTTAAATTATTAACTATTTTAAATTTATACCTGTAATAATGATTGTATATATATGTAAAATTATTAATTTTTATTATTAATAATTATTAATCATGTATTATAAATTTTAAAAAATTTTGATAGGATCGTATAATTCTATGATCTAATCCTGATCGATCTATCATGATTCCAAATCGATATTACATAGGATCATGATTTTATAAACTATGATTGCAACAAGGTAAGAGTCTTTGACGATCTTATTCGCCAAGTAATCAAGTATGAGCCTTTCATCAATCGAAACGAAATGGTAGTTGAGATGCACACCATAGGTGTCGTCATCGCTTCCATTTTGTGTTCCTTATTTCGGTTCAACATTGTAAGTGTATTTAATTACACTCATTAGAAACAAAGTCATATGGAGCAAGTGGTAGTTTCATTGCAGCTTCCCGGGGCATAGCCTGAGTTATATTGGTTACATTTATTAAATATTTAAGACTAAAAGAAATAAAGGTTAATCATCACGAATGAAGATTTTGATTTAAAATTGAATTGGATAGAACAAAATTCGCAGCTTTCTCGGAGCCACGAGGGAGGCATGATCGTGGCCACCGCCCGTGTTTTGATTTCATTAAGTTTATCTTTATAAAAATTTTTTTTAATTGAAGTGGTAGTATGATTGCACCTTCATTTTAGAAATATTCATCCGCCATCATAGCCCTCGATGATATCTATATAAATTTATTAAATATTAAAATTTTAATAAAATAAATAAATTGAATCATCCAACTATGAAAAAAAAATGATTTAAATCAAATTGGATTGTCAACAAAATTCATCACGTAAGCATGAAGATAAGGAGTTTTCTTTAATTCAAATCGAAGTTGATTTCCCAATTTTATTTGATCTGATTCTCATTTAAATTTCCAATTACAACTCTCGTTAATTCTTCCTTTTCAAGAATAACGGTCCTTTTTTTCCCTCCTTTTATTATTTTTCAACCGATCAACATCAACTTTATTCCTTTTTCCTCTCTTTTTTAAGCACAAGTAGTTATTGTTTATTTTTTTTATTTTCTCAGCTAATCAAAATCATCAAAAAATGATAAAATCTTTTTTTTTTCCATCTTTTTAATTATTTTGCTGAACAATACAATAATGTAATGTAATGATTTTTTAATTATATATATATATATATATATATTATTTTTTAATAAATAATATATAATTTATTATATTAAATTTAAATCCACTCCCTCTCACATACTAATTTTAACCCTATTATTACCCTTTAAACTATACTTGTCTGTGAGTAGGATTCTTTGTTTGATGGTGTGAAGATTTTGGATGGGTAAAGATACGAGAATGAACACGATGAAAAAAAAAGTATTAAAGAAAAAAATCAGAATTATACCTATTAAAAAAAATCAGAAAGATACATAAATGTCATTTCATTTCATTGGAGGGGATGAACATTTCATTTCATTTGATTCACTGTTTAACTTGCGAGGTCTCCTAAGTCGTATTTTACAGAAGATTTCAACTAACCTACATCAAATCATCATTTGCAAAGTTTTCTGAAAATCCATTTGCAGCATCATCTAGATCGATATCGATCTCCATTTCAGGGCCTTCTGGTAGTCTCAACAATGGAAGAGTAGGAAAACTGAAGAAATAAATGCATGTGTTGTCCCAAAGATCACCGGCGAGCTTGCCACCGGCAGCAGCTTCTATGGCATCTGGATCATTTCGCGAAGATGCGGGCCGGGCGATATATCGATCGTCGACGTTGGCAGAGACATGAACCAGAGAGCATTGAGGAGCTCCGGCGGCCGCGAACCGAAGACGATGAAGTCTCCATGGATCATTGCATTCGACGCCGCTCTATGAAGGAGATGAACGTGAAATATTCATCAATTTGGTGATTTAATTAATAGATTAATTATAAAATATTTTATAATTAAATTGATGAATATTTTATAAAATATTCATCACCAAATTGATCATCACTTTCAGAATTGATACTGTATTTTATAAAATATTCATCACCAAATTGATCGATATGAATATTTTAGAGTTTATACTTTCAGAGTTGATATTGTATGCCAAATTGATCAATATTTTATAATTATAAAATATTTTATAATTATAAAATATTTTATAATTAAATTGATGAATATTTTATAAACTATTATTTTCACTTAAATTTTAAATATTCATCATTTGGGCAACTCTGAAAGGGATTTAATTAATAATAGATTAATTATAAAATATTCATCAATTTGGTGATTTAATTAAGTTGCCCAAAGTGTTAACCATTTAAAGTGGTAATATTTAAAATTAATTTCAAGAGCACCAGTGGTCTAGTGGTAGAATAGTACCCTGCCACGGTACAGACCCGGGTTCGATTCCCGGCTGGTGCATTTTTTTTAAAAAAAATTTCAATATCTTGTAAAAACTAAATAAAATAATAATAATAATGCACACATTTCTTACGTATTAAAAGAAAAAAGAAATTAATTATAAGAGCTTTTCCGTCTCCCCTGTCATGTCATTTCGGAGCATTTAAAGAAGCAATCTCCCAAAATTCTCTTCTTCTTTTTACATCGAAATAAAAAGGAGAAAAAAAATATTGAAAAAACGTCTTTCTCGGAAAGGGAAGACACTCTTTAACACGAAATGACAAGTGATTAAATATGTCTGCTATAAATAATCATTGCTTGATATTACAATTAGGTGTTTTTTTCCATCTTTAATTAACCCGGTGC
This sequence comes from Curcuma longa, assembly GCF_044706935.1. Classification (NCBI taxonomy): domain Eukaryota; kingdom Viridiplantae; phylum Streptophyta; class Magnoliopsida; order Zingiberales; family Zingiberaceae; genus Curcuma; species Curcuma longa. The sequence goes on along the minus strand of NC_133862.1, from coordinate 5,015,268 downwards.
AATTCGTGGGTTAATCATTCCAGCGTTGGGCCCACGCCTGAGTCCAGTTTTCGCACCAATAGGTAATTGAGTAAAAGCCTGGGTAATCATGAACGCGCACGCTTTAGCGGCTTTACGGCAAAATTGCGTACGCACGTGGCGCGGTGGCGGCGTCACTTACGACGTCAGCAAACCGGTTTAATTTTGTCATTGTTATCACGTAAACGATAAACCGGTTTATTATTTGATCAACTAATAACCGTCGACATATGTATAAGACGGCGATATATATATATTCCGCTACCAACCGTTCGCGCTCATTAGTCAACGATGCACACGTGATCCGCCGTCGGATCCATTACAAAATCTATTCCTTTTTCTCATAAGATTTAGTTTCGACATTGATTTTTTTCCCCCTCTCTTCGTTTTCTTCCTATAAATAGCGCAAAGAAACCTTCTTCTGATAAGCAAGGAAGGCATGGAGGAAGAGAGAGGGAAGAAGGAGGAGGAGGAGGAGGAGGAGGAGGAAAGAAATCAAGGTTTAAGAGAATGTGTGTCTTCTGTGGAAGTCAACCAGGGAAGAAGGCAAGCTATCAACAAGCTGCCGTGGATCTAGGAAATGAATTGGTAACTTACTTTTTTCTTGTATCATTACTCATCAAATTAACTTTCTCTTTTTTTTCTTCTCATTTTTCCATTATAAAAAGGAGAAAAAAGAGGATGAACAGATGCTTCGTTCTTCCTCCTCTTTGGCTTTGTTTTTGTTCCTTTTGAGTGGTATTCTAACTGTAGCTTTAGCTTGCTCTATTTGGTATAACAAGCAGGTGAAGAGTGGCATAGATTTGGTGTACGGAGGAGGGAGCATTGGACTGATGGGGCTTCTTTCTCATGCAGTGCATGACGGCGGCCGCCATGTTCTAGGGTTTATACTCTTCCTCTTCCTCTTCCTCTTCCTCTATATGTATACTTAAAAACAGTGTAAACCATAAGTTTCTTTTACTATGTTTTCTGAGCAGGGTGACTACAAGGTCCTTGATGCCAAGCGAGGTAATCGAGCTTCTCTAACTTCTAGTTCTTGTTCATTAATGTATGTGTCAAATTTGCATGCTGTGTCATCTATTTCATCGACAGTAAGCAAACGCCTGCCTTAGAAAGTGTTCATGGTGCTCACACTTTTATTTTAGATTCTTATTCTTTATTCAATAATTCAAAGTTTCCTAATCTCATATCGAAATTATAAAGAGACTGGAACAGTATGTGCTTTTGAGTCAAAAGTCCATATAATCCTGGAAAAAATTATGGAATCTTGCTGATAACCACAATTTTCTTTGAATGTATACATGAGAATTCATATTATATTCTTATTGATTTCGATCTGTACTTTAGTGCAAATTATTTCTAAATGTTTGTTTCTATTGTTGATAGATAGATAGATAGATTTGTGCTCAATTGTTTTTCATGTGACAATCAAGTTTACCTCATTGAGCTATTTGCAGTTAACTGATCATGCTGTAGGAGAAGTGCTAACCGTAGCCGATTTGCATGCCCGGAAAGCTGAGATGGCTCGCCGAGCAGATGCCTTCATTGCATTGCCTGGTTTACATACACATAGTCCCTTCAATTATGAGTGTCTATGGTTTTATACCATAGATATATATGCTTTGATCTCTCCTAGTTAGTTAGTTAGTTAACCTTAATTCGGGCATCATCGATCGATATATGAATTGGTTTATAGGCGGATACGGAACGCTCGAAGAACTTCTAGAGGTTATTACATGGGCTCAGCTAGGGATTCATAAGAAGCCAGTATATGTTCTACATGCCCTTGTTCATTATATTTGAGTTCCTTAATGTTTTACTGTATCAGTGTATTTGATCTGTAATTTGTCAGGTTGGGCTGCTAAATGTGGAAGGTTTCTATGATTCTCTTCTGTTATTTATCGATATGGCTGTAGACGAAGGGTTCATAAGCGAGGCAGCTCAGCACATCATCGTCTCTGCTCCCTCGGCTAAGGAACTGATCAGAAAATTAGAGGTAACCAACCTGTTAGTTAGCACTAAAGAGTTGATGAAGTGAAAAATTATGTACAAAATGGATTAGAAAATAGAGTATTATTCATTCTTCTTGTTCTAATGATTTTACAGGATTACACTCCCAAGTATGAAATAAACTTGGTTTGGGATCCTAAATTGGTTTGATCAGTTATTGTAAACACGTCGCTCGAACTCATCGATGAGCCCGAATTCAGCAAGCTTGGCTCGGTCGTGACTCGTGGATGTTGTTTTGCTTTTGGAAATAGCAACAAGAACTATGTTTTGTTATGTACATTTATAAGAACTGTTTGGGGAGCTGATCAGCTTCGAATATATGTGAATTTCAACTTCACCAGAGTTGATTGCTACGGATTGATCTATAAGAGCATCCATAATGCATAAGCGTTATAACGCCTTCCATCTCATTAAAATATTGGAATTGACTTCCACATATTTGTTATAATATTATACCTTTTTCACTCATATTTTTATTAATGTTAATAATTATTTATGGATCCCATCATCTACTTAGCTCCGTTCAAAAATAATTATTAAAAATTAATCTTAAACAATTTGAATCACTTTTATTTAATTTTTAATTTTATTTATATTTTTTAAATAAAAATTAAAATTAACCGTTAATAGCAATTAAAAATAATCATTTAATAAATATATTTAATAAAAATAAACAAATAAGCATGCGGGATGGGCCATTATAATTGATTATGATGAAAATTGTTGTGGGGCGTTATATTGAACGGGCGTTGATTTTGCCCTAATAATGGAAGATTACAAGATTATTGTCCACTTTTTTTATAAAGAGCCCCCGTTTGTTTCAATCAACTCAGCTATGTGTTTCTGATTTTATTTTAGTGATCCTTCCTCAATATTGGAGCATGATTCACATTCTCTTTCATCTGCCATTTATATCAAATTTATAATAATAATAAAGTATTTATTTATATCAAATTTATAATAATAATAAAGCATTTTTTTAAAAAAATTATCGTTCTAGCTATTTTAGATAAAATTACTTTAACATATTTAAAATTATTAAATAAGTATAACTAAGATAATTTTAATATCAATCAAAATTATTCAAATATTAATTAAAACTACTTTAATTTAATTAAAATTGATTTAACTTAATTAAAATTAGTAAAATATTATTAAAAAATTTTTGATCTACAATTAAAATACTTTTAATTAAAATTATTATAAAATGAACAAAATTCAAAATTACTCTACATTAAAATTTTCAATTAGAACAACACTACTTTCATAATATTAGCCATCATTTCAATATATTTTTAAATAAAATGCATTTGTAATTTTTGTCAAACAAAATATATTTAAAAAAAAACTTTCTTGCTCAAAAGTTTGGCAAGTGTCATAAAAATCTAAAAAAATAAAAATTAATGACTTGGATAAAAAAAATGGTGCCCACTTAATTTTTGCGGAATAAAAAAAAAACTATATTCTCAAAATCTTGTTGGAGACTTTAAAACCCTACTATTTTTGCTTAGTAAATCACCTCCACTGACGACCATGTCATCTTCTCCTCTCTTCCAATGGCGCTTTCTGCTCACCGCCCGCCGAATTCGCTCTTCTTCTCCGACCACAACCGCCTGTATCGCCGCCGCCTCCTGCCCGCCATTCTCTCGCGCTCGAAACCCCTCTGTATCCCATCCGGAGTCGCTCCAAATTCCCACCTTGCCGCTCGCAGCTCACTCCACGCCTCCGCCCTCAGCCCCGCCGACCCAGACGCCGAAATCTGCCGCCTCTGCATCCGAGGGGACCTGGACGGCGCTCTTCGCCTCTTAGCGGAAGCCAAGGGGCGCAGCCTGGACGATGACGCCTACGTCGCCCTCCTCCGCCTCTGCGAGTGGAAACTCGCCGTCGAGCAAGGCTTTCGCGTCTGCTCCCACATCTCGTCCACCTCCTCTTTCGCTTTCAGCCTGAGCGTTCGCCTCGGCAACGCCCTCTTGAGCATGCTCGTGCGGTTCGGCGACCTACTCGCTGCGTGGTCGGTGTTCGGGAAGATGGTCGAGAGGAACGTCTTCTCCTGGAACGTGATGATTGGGGGCTACGCCAAGGCTGGGTTTCTCGATGAGGCCTTAGATTTATACCAGGGCATGCTCTGGGCCGGCGCCCCACCGGATCTGTACACGTTCCCCTGCATTCTGAGGTCTTGCGCTGCCATCCCAGACTTAATCAGAGGAAGGGAGGTCCATGCTCATGTCATCAGATTCGGATTCGGCACAGAAATCGATGCCATGAACGCCCTCATCACCATGTATGCCAAGTGCGGGAACTCTGCAATCGCCAGGGAGGTGTTCGATGGTATGCCGAGGAGAGACTGCATCTCTTGGAATGCGATGATTTCAGGCTATTTTGAGAATGAGGATTGCGCTGAAGGCCTGGAGCTGTTCTTGACGATGAGGGATCTCTCCCTACAGCCTGTTCCGGAGACAATGACGAGCGTGATCTCTGCTTCTGATTTGCTGTGCGATAGCAAGTTTGGTAAGGAGATTCATGGCTATGTGATAAAGATGAACTTCCTTGCAGATGTTTCAGTGCATAACTCGTTGATCCAGATGTACTCCACCTTTGGGGACATGGGAGAAGCTGAGAAAATTTTCTTGCGCCAGGAATCCAAGGATGTGATATCGTGGACCGCAATGATATCAGGATACGAGAAAAATGGACTGCCTGAGAAGGCCTTGGAAATGTTTGAAAGAATGCGGGATAACAATGTCATCCCGGATGAGATCGCCATGTCCACTGTTCTTTCATCTTGCACTTCTCTAGGACGTTTAGACATTGGCACCAAGGTACACAAGCTAGCACAGGACATGGGGGTCATGCCCAGCACCATGGTAGGAAATGCATTGATAGACATGTATTCCAAGTGTAGGTGCGTCGATAAGGCTCTAGAGGTCTTCAAGTGCATGCCCGAGAAGGACGTGATTACTTGGAGCTCCATTATTTCAGGTCTGAGGATCAACAGCAGGAGCTTTGAGGCTCTGAGTTTGTTGCGCCAAATGCATGTAGATGTGTTGCCTAACTCCACCACCTTGGTAGCTTCCCTGTCAGCTTGTGCTTCAGTTGGAGCATTGATGTGTGGGAAGGAGATACATGCCCAAGCTCTGAGAAGAAGGTTAGGATCACAAGGATATTTGCCAAACGCTTTGCTCGATCTATACGCCAAGTGTGGAAGGACTAAATATGCTAGAACACAGTTTAATGCGCATAGGAGCAAGGATGTTGTCTCATGGAACATCATGCTGACAGGTTATGCTGGGAAGGGGCATGGAGATCTTGCTGTATCGCTGTTCAACCAGATGATCGAAGCTGGTGTGCAACCTGATGAGGTTACAATGGTGGGTGTCTTGTGTGCTTGTAGTAGGTCGGGGATGGTCTCGAAAGGTTGGGACTACTTTAATATCATGAAAATGAAGTACTCAGTGACTCCAAATCTGAAACACTATGCTTGCATTGTGGACCTTTTGGGTCGTGCTGGGCACTTGGAGCGAGCGTACCAGTTCATAGAAGATATGACTCTCGAGCCAGATGCTGCCATATGGGGAGCCTTGTTGAATGGATGCAGAATTCACCACAACCTAGAGCTCGGCGAATTTGCTGCCAGAAAAATCTTTGAATTGGACGATTCAAGTGCTAGGTACTATGAGCTGTTATGTATCTTGTATAGAGATAATGGAAGGTGGGATCAAGTGGCAAAGGTAAGGAAGGTGATGAGAGAGAAAGGACTAGCGGTCGATCCAGGGTGCAGTTGGGTAGAGGTGAAGGGATCTGTTCATGCGTTTCTCAGCCTCGACGAGTCACACCCGCAGATAAATCAGATTTATGCAGTGTTAAATGGCTTGTATGAAAGGATAGGGAGAGCAGGCATGGCTCTGCCTGAGGATGGATCCATCGATGAAATGGAAGCATCAGAGTCTGATATCTTTTGCGGCCATAGTGAGAGATTAGCAGTGGCTTTCGGGCTCATGAATACCACACCTGGAATGCCAATCTGGGTTACCAAAAACTTATATATGTGCCGGAGCTGCCATGCCATTCTGAAATCCATCTCAAAGGTTGTTCGCCGAGAAATAACAATCAGGGATATTGAACAATTTCACCATTTCAAGGATGGAAGCTGCTCATGTGGAGAGGAAGGTTATTGGAGCGGAAATGTCGATTGATCTCTTGCTTTTGCCATTTAAAGAATGGAAGCTGCTTGGTTTAAATTTCAGATAGGCGGCTTACTCTTTACCCAAGTAAGTTGCTCTTCTCTTAGATTTAGTTTCAATGTTGGTTGCTTAAATTCATGTCAAATTCAGATGAAAAAAGATCAAAGTGAATGCTAATAACTTGAATAATCGATCTACTGCTATCTTAAATATATTGTTCAAAATGGGAAGATGAAGTCATTTGCTATATGAAAATTCAGTGCAACTTGCCCCACACGATCGGCCCCCCGACCATCTGTGGAGAGGTAAATCACGGTGAATGCGGGACTGACCAGGGCATGGTGGCCGAGGGATTTGGAAACATGGCACAGATTGATGTTATCGCAAATGCAACCATGAGCCCTCGAACCGCCCACCTCATGCTGCATTCAGTGCAACTTCCTGAATTTAAACTAGAGTACTCTACCAAATTATGCCTGCCATTTTCAGACCAGCAAATTCATGCCCTTTATTTATTTATCAACCAGTTCATATGCATTGTCAGTTAAACTACCCTCAATCAGCTACACAGATGCTTTGTTTATTCTGAGGTGTGGATTGAGGAAGGAAAGGAATCAATGGTAAAGCAAAGTTCAAATCAATTAATTATTATTTAATGCATTAACTAAAGTGTTTTTTTGTCCCTTCTATACTCCTGAAACCTCCCATTCAAAGTAAGTAAACTATTCTAACTATAGAATCTGTTGGTAATTTATTTTCTCTTATTTTATCATCATTTATTGGGCTAGTCCTAAATGTTCTCAGATTTTAGTATTGTGTTTTCTTTTATCCTTTCTAGTAACACAATATTTAGCATTCTCATATGAGAAATTTTGTATGTGTTGCTTCATAACTATCCAACACTTGAATCTATTAACTGAAGCAAGTCATGTCATAGTTTTATAAATTTTCCTTCTAACCTGAGGGTCACGCAACGATCACAAGACTCTAAAAGTTCCTTTGCTTTTGAACCAATCGATCTTTATTGCTTGTGAAATAATAGATCTAAAATATGTAAACTTAAGCCTCTCTGACAACAATAATTTGAACTGAACGTATGGAAGTCCATCTGAACCAACTGAACTTTGTCTATAAAATTAAATAAATCTAACAGATATAAAATCGATTAATTTAATTGATTATTAAATTAATTAATTTTTTTAAAATAATTGATTGATTCGATAAATTATCGAATTAATCAAATTTTTTTAACAGTTAATTGATTTGGTCGATTATCAAATTAATTAGTCAAATCCACCTAAATTGATCAATTCAGTTATGAACGGATACAACAATTAACTGAAGTTTCATTTCTAATATTTACTTTCAGGACATAATTGAGTTGGTTACGATAGAGCAGAATTGTTGAAGTAGACAAGGGTCAAATTTCGACGAAGTCAAGATAATGTCCTCTTCTGTTGTGGCTAACTTTTCGATTTACCTCCTCACATATGGTTATAAAATCGATCATGTGGGATCATTAGGATGATAAATTTCATCTTTTATTGAAATTAATTTTTAATATTTAACTTTAAATCCTTAATCATATATTAAAATATAAATTTAATTATTTAGAGTTATCTACGTTAACAAGTTCCAGATTTTTCCCTCAATTTTTTGTATTATGAGGATTTATGGTCGACTCGGTCATGGACTTTTAACGCGAGAGCGGAAGGAAAGTTCATTTCATCCAAATCAAACAGATGAAAAAATATTTAAAAATAATCAACAGACAGATTTTTAAATAAATCTATCCGTTTATTATTTTATAATATATAAATAAAAAAGACAATTCATATTTTCCAAGTAAACACAAAATGCACTTTTCTCATGGTCTCTCTTGATTGCTAGCTTTCTTTTAGATTTGGTTGTTATTGTATCTTTTTTTTTTTGAAGCAATTTTTATTTTTATTTTTTATTTTTTAAAAAAATCTTGTTAATATAAAGGTCTATATATAAGTAATAGAATTTTTTTATTAGCAGAAAGATAAGACCGACAAGAGAGATAAAAGTCCCTACGAATATGATATAGCAGTAAAATGCTCAGAGGAATAATAAAATCACTTAACTTTAAATTTCAAATGAAATGAATATTTATGAGTTCATATACCTGTAAAATTAGTCAGATTAGAGAATGAATTTAACCATTTTACAGCAACCTTATCCTTGAGAATTAGAACAAACCTTGGACATGGTAGTCAACCACTAAGTAAGGCTTACAAGTGGCTCTTGACATCTTAAAACTTGATTAGTTTGAATTCACCTAAGTACTTATCATAGAGTCATATGTGTAGTCACCGAAAGAATTTGTAAATTCTAAATCATATCAGTTCTATAAATTGAATGAGAACTTGAATAACTGGATATACAAATAAAATAAGGATCTAATTTTAACAAAATATAGTTTAACATATAAAATATATAAATAACGACAAGAAATTTAATTGGAGAGTCATTGTCCTTGTCCTGCAAGGTCAATTGCTCGATCCCTATGGAAGAAGATGAAGTAGAAGCAAGAGGGTGATCTTCTAAGAAAATTAAGATGACGATGTCGTAACACCTTCGTCAATGAGAAACGAAGGCAGGATATGAATTTTAAAACCCTAAATCCTTAAGGATCAAATCCTATATATAGAAATTCGATATGTTACTATTTCATAGATAATAACGGATCGGACTAACAAGTTCTACATATTTAATCCACATTCGATAAACTTTAATTAGATCACTTAAATGAATTTGATTCATATCCACATATACAAATTACAATTAAATATATTTTAGGAGAATAAATCCAATAATCACATCCTACTAGTGCATAAATATAATTGAATGCCTACTTTGTGGTTCATAAGTTGATATCCAACTAGCTTGCAACATGATTTTTATCAAAAAAAAAAAAAAGTATACACTTTTTTAAGTCTAATTTTACACAAAATCCATTTGTCAAAATTCTTTTATATCTAAAATGCTCATTTCCTAAGCCAAAGATATCTGAATGGCGCATAAAATTGAAAGTACACTATGGTTTAGATTGAGAATAAAACTTCAAAAAGGGGGGAAATTGATTTATTTTTTTTCACGTTTCATTATTAGGGGAGGCATCTAAAAATACAAACTACTAAAAGACATAAATAGACTTAAGAAACTGTCCTAAGTACAATGATTTAATTTTGTATCAATTTAAAATATTTAAGATCGTCAAATATCTTTATCGATAAATAGTAAATATATACTTAAGGGCATTTAGCCAACTAATTAATGATTATCGATTGCTTTTGTAAAATTAATTATTTGGTCAACAAAGTAGGTCTGATTTTTGGTAAATTTAAAAGCAAGATAATCCTTGGAATAAAGTGTGTTATTACGATCTAATTAATTCTGGAGTTGATAGATCCGAACTCACAAGCAGTCACATCTTTTACTATCGCATTAGGCGAGTAATCTGTTTAATTCCCTTTCATTAATACAGGAGTAGATCAACATAGAGAGGTCCACGCCATGACAATTGGTGGAAAGCATTAAGACAGACACTCACCATTTAAGTCAAAGAAAATCAGAATGGGGAAGTTTGTAATCCATCAATAATGGTTGAAACACTGGGAGACAAAAAGGCAAATACTAATGATGATCGATCGATGATGATGACACCACAATCACCACGAGCCTCTCCTTTGGATTGTCCTCTAAGATCTCCTTCACCAAATCCAACCTAGTACAGTTCCAACATATATAGTGGGTTGGTTGGACGGCTATTGCTGTGATAGGCTCTTCGTTTGAAAGTGGTACTCTCATGCAAGATTCGATTTCTATATAAGATACACCTCATATGTCTGCGGTGCTCGAACCACTTGTGATGTTGGACTGTGGCTCATTGTTTGAAAGTGATCCATGCAAGTACTTTATAGATTTTTCTGATGTCTGCTGATGAAAAATTTGTACATGTTAGATTGTTCATCATCATCTATACTTTATAGGTTTATTAGATGGCTAATGAAAAATTTAAAAAATTAAATTCGATTCTAAAGTTAGATTGTATATATATATATATATATATGTTACGAGATTAGAGCAAGAATAGACAAAAAAAAATAAAGAACACATACAGATTTATGTGGAAAACTCTTGACGAGAAAAAACCACCGGTAGAGGAGAGAAAATTCACTATAAAAAATGGAGTACAATGTCGGCACACAGTCTTTGTTGTATATTTTAAAAATTAGAAACCCTAACAATAAGCTTTTAAAATAGGGAATAGTCCGTATTGGCCTGAGACCTCTCATAATTTAGTTTTCACGATATATGTTGCATGTGACCTTTTCAAGCCGGATCAGACAGAATTTGGGTTACCAAACTCTAACAATATATACCATAATGGGTTGGTTTTACTTTGACTTTTTTTTTTCAAAATTTACTAATGGGCTATCATGATTCTTTATGTTCACCTCCAAATGATAATTATTTTATTTTAATAATTCAAACATACAAATTTACTTGATTAATTTTGGAGGTAAATATAATTAACTTCTAAAATATTTATCTCCTTTGAAATTTGAACTTAAGTTCTCTTATTGTTTCTCTTATTCATCCCTTATTGAAGATGACAAATGAAGTTTGATAATTATTAAACCATCCACCATAGTTTTATATTTATATTTTAGTTTTTTAAAATTGCCTTTATTTTTTTTTTTTATAGTTTTGTAGTGGGCAAAATGAATATGGAAGGATAAAATAAAATTTAAAAATCATGACAAATACAATAGGTACCTTATTTTTGTTATTCTGACCCCTAATAGACATTAAGGTATTTTATTTTTGCCTTTAATAATGTTTATGGTTTTGATATCTTTATTTTTTAATTTTGAATAAAAAAAGGTTGTTTTATTACCATCGTGTTATTTTACAAAAAACACCTAAATAATTTTTTAATAGTTAGAATGGTAGTACTATCATTTAAGCCTTTTTATTTTTAATTTTAAATCATTAAAGTTATCAATCAAATATTATTCACAAATAATTCATAATCTCTATTTATGATATTAACAAGCTGAATATATGTATGTTCAAATTTATCCATTTAATTTAATAAATTATTCAAATTTATTTATTTAATTGATCTTATATATATATTGAATGAACATAAATAAATTCCTATCAAACTGAATATTAAATTTACTATGAATATTTGATTCATTTATTAGACTACTTTTTTTGCCTTTTGTTCGATCGATAATCACTTGAACAAGTAATTAATGTGGTTGCAAAATCACAATTGAATTGACAATCAACTCTTTGAGATTGCCTAGCTACAAAATTGAGGTTGTATGGTCGCACAATCACTTTCCTTAGCTAACTTGGCCACGATTTCACGACTACCTCAATTGCATGTTCAAGTGATAGCCGATTAGACAAAGGCCAAAAGGAACAAGACAAATGGAAACGCATAGATAGCTAAGGTGGTATGAAACTTTCGCATAGGAAATTTAGGAATTTAGAAATAGATACATGGTTTGTTATTGGGTATTTGAAAAAAAGTCAAGTGATTAGTTTACTAATCAACAATTTATTTAAAATTAATTACTTTTGTCAACTTAAAAATTCTAACCTAAATTGTGTACATTAAAGCTATATTTTTTATAAAATAAAAAATAATAGTTTCAATGCAAGTATTCATTATTCCATAAATTAGGCCACAAAGAGCTTCTTTATATATAGTAATTAACATAACCTAAATCTAACAGTCAAATAATTAATAAAAATTATCATATTAAAAACTTTATAACCAAACTTAACTATCCCATTTAATACCTAACCTAAACATGATAAAAAAAAAATTATGGGCTCTATCGTCCGGTCTATGCTTACTACAACTTGGGACTTCAAGTTTGCCACTTATATAGTTTGAGTTCGATTTGGTTTGGTTCGATTTAATTTTATTATAAAAAAATTAGGATGGATTGTTTAACATTTTCTTATTATCTCCAAAAATATTTGAGTTTTTATTTCTTTTTCAGGGTTTCGAAAGATATATAATATGGCAAAAAAGGAGGAGGAAAAAGTAAAACGGAACCGAGCGTGACAGATCTCGCAGCTATAAATAGAAACAAGAGCAAGTAACATCCTGCCGTCTTCCTTCCTTTTCCAGGCTGCCTTCTTCGCTCGCGCTCTGGCCAGGCGCCGTCGCCATCGCCAATCGAGTTCCTTGTGGTGCTTTAAATCCAGATAACGAGAGGTCGGTGAGCGGGAGTGGGGTAATATCAATCGAGTATGGTGCTCAGGCGTACAGCGAAGGTGTTTAACATGCGGAGGGCCATGGTGTGCGGCCTCGAGACGGAGAAGGAGATCTCGAGGGACGGCAGCCATCACAGCATCTTCAGCGGGATTCTTCCCTCCCTCGGGGCCAGGAGCAACCGCAGGGTCATGCTCCGGTGGTTCATCGTTTCCCCTTATGATCGGCGATACAGGTCTTGTGTTCTCTCTCCTCTGCCGCTACTACGGCTACTTCTTTATTCGCCTCGGAGATCGTGGGACGCGGGGGTTTCTCTGGATGGAAAGCTTTCCAGTTTCCTGGGGTTTCCCTCTGTTCTTCGCTTTTTTTTCGTTCACGGGAAAAATGAGAAAACAAAAAGGGGAAAGTATACAGGAGTAGGCTTTCTTTTTTGATAATTTAGATACTTCGCCCGACTAAGCCTGGAGGGTTTCTCGACTTTGCAAAAAGATAGTTTTTTCCTTCTTCTATACCCTTTTTTGTCATAAACTCTTGAAGAATCCGAAACTTTCTTCTGGATCAATATTCCTTACGAAACATCAATCACAGGTTTCGTGTGGGATTCCCGTTGAATAGCCTTTAACCTATTTTATTCTTTTGGGAAACAATTGAATTCCTCTCCTAACTCCTAAATCTGTAAAGGTATTAATTATGTGTTAAGTTAAATTTCAAGTCTAATTTTTTGGGAAAATATCGCAAGATTTAGGAGTGCCAGTTAAGTGCCATAGGCTTTAAGATTGTGATGCATATAGTTAAGGTCCAATTTTTTAGATGTATAAATGTTGATTTTGTACTCCTTGAGAGAGTTCCTTTGCATACAAAAAATTTCCTTCTCGTTTCTAGTTTTTTGTCTGTTTTTTTTTTAAATGTAAACGCCAGTGTTTATGTTGTCTAAATCTTTTGTGTGGTAACTTTGCTTTTACTTTTCTTTAAGTCATAAGTAGTAATTTAATTCGTCTGGGAGAGAAGTGATTGGAGATTTCATTATTGTATACGTTTCTGATGTTAGAAATTCTACCACAGGGCATGGGAGAATTTCTTGATTGTTCTTGTTATTTATTCTGCTTGGGTTTCTCCATTTGAATTTGGATTCCTTGGACATGCAAAGGGAACTCTTGCCCTGTTGGACAACATTGTCAATGCGCTCTTTGCCATTGACATCATTTTAACCTTCTTTGTAGCCTACCTTGATCGAACTACTTATTTGCTCGTGGATGATCCTAAGCTAATAGCATGGAAATATGTGACCACCTGGTTTGTTCTCGATGTTGCTTCCACGATCCCTTCTGAATTTGCACTAAAATTGCTGCCGCATAAGCTCAGCTCTTATGGATTCTTCAACATGCTTCGGCTTTGGCGTCTCAGAAGAGTTAGTGCACTATTTGCTAGGTATGACTAAGAAATCTTGTTCTTCAATCTGTTTTCATGTTTCATGAATCATGTGAATGTTTTTGACTCTTAATGACAAATCTCATGGTTCAAGAATTATGTGTTTAGATATTAACTATTATTTTGTGTTCTCTGAGTAAAGATATTACTACCCCCAACTAATCACACACACGCTATCTTTTCATTTACCAGGCTAGAAAAAGATAGGCACTTCAATTATTTTTGGGTCCGATGTGCAAAACTTATTTTTGTAAGGATCTCTACCTAAGTTTATACATTCACATACCTTTTGCAGTGGATAATTCTAATGATACTGTCATTTCATAACAATCTCACAGGTGACTATCTTTGCTGTGCATTGTGCTGGGTGCTTCTTTTACCTTCTTGCTTCAAGGTATCACGATCCAAGCAGAACTTGGTTTGGTTCTTCTGTGCCAGATTTCCATCAGCAAAGCTTGTTGATTCGCTATGTGACCTCTTTGTACTGGTCAATCACCACTCTTACAACTGTTGGTTATGGAGATTTGCATGCTGTAAATATGGGAGAGATGATTTTCGACATCTTTTACATGCACTTTAACCTTGGACTAACAGCCTATTTAATAGGAAATATGACCAGTTTGGTAGTTCATAGAACTAGCAGAACTAGAAGATATGTAAGTTTCTCAATGCAAAACTTGTTCATTCCATTCAGAATCCAGCAAGTTGAGTTTGCAACCAATGTTTAATCTCGTTTCAAAACATTAAGGATGTGTCATGATCATTGCAGAGGGATACAATCCAAGCAGCCACAGGGTTTGCACAAAGAAATCAACTACCTGAGCGCTTACAAGAACAAATGATCTCACATCTTGGTTTGAAGTTCAGGACAAACTCAGAAGGGATCCAACAGCAAGAGACGCTGGATGCTCTTCCAAAAGCCATCAGATCCAGCATCACTCACTATCTTTTTTACTCGCTTGTTCAAAGGGTGTACTTGTTCTATGGCGTTTCTAATGACCTGCTATTTCAACTGGTAACCATCATAGTTTTCTAACTCCGGACTTTGCCTGATTATCACAAAATAGATATAGATATATTGCTCTCACCTCAGTATCTCATCTTTTACATTTTTGAAGGTCTCTGAGATGAAAGCTGAGTATTATCCTCCAAGGGAAGATGTGATTTTGCAGAATGAAGCTCCTACAGACTTTTACATACTAGTGACTGGAACAGCGGTAAAAAGGGAGTGTCATTTGAGAATTTTGTTTTTTTTCACTTAACTTTAAAAATTACCAAATTTTGTATCATCTCAGTGATAACCTAGTTATCTTTATTGTTATATGAAATAAGAATGCAATCCATTAAATGTGTATTTACAGACTCTAGAAAAATAACTAAACTAAAAATTTGGGAATTAAACTAGCTGATTTATTTTGGACATACTAATATCACAAACGAAGTGGCTGTGATTGCTTATTAGCTTCAGTTCTAGATCATGCTACAAAAGTTCTTGCTTTCCATGCTACCAAGTTGCCTCTGACAAAGGGCTAATTTATCTCAGATAGTCCCTTCTACCTATATATATTGTTCATAGTTTTGTTATATTACATTCTAATCCTGGTCACCATATTCACAAGTAGGCCCTTAATATTTACATTTAGGTCTCTAGATCTCCCTCCCAAGACATCATAAAAATCTAGCTTATTACATATATACTCAATCCGAATCTTAAGGATTTAGTTAGCAGATTATTATTGGAGCTGAAAGATGATGTGATAATTTCATTGAATTATTACCCCATTTTGACCTAGTAGCAATCAATTTCTATGTGATTTTTCCACTTGTAGAAATTGGATTAGAGTTTGTGTACGATTGCTTGTTGGAAATAAATGTACTCCACAATCTAAAGGTGATGATGACTTTAATATATGAGAGCTTTTGCTAGAGCATTCCTTGGATACCATAGAATACTTTGCCTTCAAATGCTCATGAGTCAGAGCCTCAAGAAATTAAGGACCATTCTCTCGGAAGTAATACTATGAGATATTTTAATTTTCAAAAAGGTCTTTAGTACCTTTCTAGATCAATCAATGATAGCTCCTATTCTGTCATCAATTTGACATTCAAATCTACAGGGATATCAACTGGCATAGCTCTCAACATGTCATTTTCCTTGAGCATATTCAGTATATTTTTGCAATGGTTTCTCCACCTCTATGCTAAGAAAATATCTTAGGTCACTTAAATCCTTAGATTGAAAGTGCTCACGAAGATAGACTTTTAGCCTCATGATCCTTGTAGAGCCATCACTTTTATGATGATTTTGTAGATATATATATAGATAGATAGATAGATAGATAGATAGATAGATAGATAGATAGATAAAGATAGATAGATAGACAATTAAGAGAATATCATTTTCAGATAGAGAGATTAGATGAAAAAATGAATGATCTAAGACATTTCTGATGATCTTGAACTGAACAAAAAGTGAAACTATATTTACCAAACCGTGCTCTAGAAAATTGTGTTAAATATACAAGAATTATTCAACAACCTGCACACCAGACTTCTCTTTGAGGTTTCTTTATATATACTTTTATTAAGAGCATTGTTCTTTAACAAAAATATGAGAACCATTAAAATAAGTGCTAAGGTGGAAAGATGAAGAGTAAAAATAATTTGTGATTACCTATCATGTGTGTTGATGCCTTTGAATAAAATAATTAGGGAGTCTTAGATTTTACCTTGAAGGCAGAATTAGACGTATAGGTAGTTGGAGAAATTTAAACTGGTGGAATTTTGGAGGAACAACCGAAATTGTTTTATTTAACAAAACTAATTAGCAGTCTTGTGGGTGTTGGCATTTTCTTAGGTAACATGTGCAGTAGGTGGTTATCCAAACCTCTCCCAATAATAAT
The DNA here is from genome assembly GCF_044706935.1 of Curcuma longa. Lineage (NCBI taxonomy): Eukaryota > Viridiplantae > Streptophyta > Magnoliopsida > Zingiberales > Zingiberaceae > Curcuma > Curcuma longa. Next base: position 4,998,460 of record NC_133862.1, on the reverse strand, counting down.
CTGATGGATGGGATGGTTGCTGCATGAACAATGAACAAGAGGAGAGTACGAAGTATGTACACATCCACAAATCTTGTCGTCAGCCTCCAAGACCTTGTTCAGCATTATGAGTCGCAACTTACGATGGAGAAGAGGAGTGTGGACATGCTAGAATAGCACCAAGAACTCATGCTAAGGCATTGGATAGAGTTATGCAGTAGGATGAACAAGTAACTAGACCATGAATCATCTATACGTCGTGCTTTAAAATTTTGGGATCATGGAAATAGGACTCCACCGAGGGGAGAAATTGATAATAATGTTGTACAGTGAAGGCCTTCTGGGCGGCGTGGCCGGAAACATTTGGAGAGTAGAATTTCTAATGACACCAGATTCATGAGGGAGAATTTGATCTACCTGCTAGGATGTGAAAAGCATGATGGAAGGCTTTGCAGTAAGAAGAAGAGGCATCCTTGTTAGGGGAAGGACAAAGAAAGAGAATTCTTTATTGCTATATGAAATAAGAATACAACCCATGTATTTAGATTTCAGAATAACTAACCAACCTAAAATTTAGGAAACTGGGCTAGGAAAATAGAAGACCACGTAACCTATTCTTTCTAGCAATCTCTAGTTTCTCTCCTATTTCTTCAACAGTCTAAAATCAGTTGGTAATCTGATAGATAACAAAAAAATCCTCCAAGATAGATATATTTCCCATAGAACTCATTTTTCTTGCTTCAAAGCTGATGTGTTAACTTACTTTGCAGGAGCTAATAGACCATAGGAACGGAACAGACGAGGCAAGTTGTTTTTCCCCTTAACTCCCTGAAAGGAAAAAGGCTATATTTGATTAACATCAGGTCTATTCTTGTGAATTAAAGCATTGACACACTTTCTAAATGGGCATCTTGTGCTTATTCCGCAGATTGTTCGGATCGCACAGAAAGGAGATCTCCTCGGAGAGATTGGTGTTCTTTGTTATAGACCACAATTCTTGACAGTTCGAACAAGGTCATTGTGCCAGTTGTTGCGATTAAACCGCACTACATTCCTTAGTATTGTTCAGTCAAATGTTGGAGATGGAACAATCATCATCAGTAACCTCCTGCAGGTACATATATGATACAATGGCAGCATGTTGTTGCTAGAATTGAGTGATTAATATAGCACTTCACTAACTACGTTTGTGCTACCAAAAATGCATAAAATTAACTTCTCCCATACATGACTAACCATCTTCTCATGTTACAGTACCTTAAAGAGCAAAGGGATAATCCTTTGATGGAAGGACTCTTAAAGGAGATAGAAAGCATGCTGACCCGGGGTAGACTGGACTTGCCCCTCACGCTATGTTTTGCCATACTCAGAGAAGACGACTTCTTGCTCCATCAACTTCTAAGACGCGGTTTGGACCCAAATGAATCAGATAACAATGGACACACAGCACTGGTTAGCATTCTATATTTCTGACACTTGTGGATTTCAGAGATCTCATCTGCCACAAGGAATTTTAATTTCATTTGTTTCTTTCGATATATATACATATATATATAGCAGCTTCCAAAGGAAGTGAACATTGTGTTCGTCTCTTGCTAGATTATGATGCAGATCCCAACAGCAAAGGTAGGCGCACTGCAAACTTATCCATAAGTTTTATGCGTGTATGTATCCATCGATCGCTCCAGTGCATATGTATTTTGTAATGGCTTGCAGATTCTGAGGGGAGCGTTCCCTTGTGGGAGGCCATTCTCGGTAAGCACGAGCAAGTGGCAAAACTACTGAGCGATCACGGCGCAGAGTTCTCGGCCGGCGACATGGCCTACTTCGCCTGCACTGCCGCAGAACAGAGCAGCCTCGACCTCCTCGAAGCTTTCGTCCGCTACGGAGGAGACGTGACGGCGGCGAAGAAGGATGGCACCACGGCGCTCCACCGCGCCGTGTGCGACGGGAATCTGCCCGTGGTCGAGCTCCTGCTCCGCCACGGAGCCAACGTGGACGCCGCCGAAGACCACGGATGGACGCCCAGGAGTCTGGCGGATCAGCAGGACCACCACGAGATCAAAGCTCTGTTCGAATCCATGAAGGGCGCCTCCGACTGCTCCTCCGCGCCGCTGGCGCCCGTGAGGCGGTTCAGCAGCGAGCCCGTCTTGCCGCAGGCAGCGGAGGAGTTCCAGTCCTCATCGCGGGACCAATCCCATTTCCATAACTCGCTGTTTGGGGTCATTTCAGCTGCCAACGTCGGCGCCCGGCGGCGGCATAACCAGGGCGGCCTGCTCTCCCCGCTCGTCGGCGGCATTCCGAGACCGTTCCTCCCCGACGAAGGGGGCAGCATGAGCAGCGCGTGCATGCCGCCGCCGCCGCCGCCGCGCGTGACCATCAGCTGCCCGGATCGCAGCGAAACGGTCAAGGGGAAGCTCGTGCTGCTCCCGAACTCGTTGCAGGAGCTGCTCGACGTAGGGTCGAAGAAGCTTGGCTTCGAGGCGCGCAAAGTGCTGACGGAGGACGGCGCGGAGATCGACGACGTGAGGCTGATAAGGGACGGTGATCGTCTGGTTCTCGCCGGGGAAAATAATTAAGGTGCAGTTATATAGTTTAAATAGATCATAATCTGTTATTATTATTCAAAATTTATGAATTATGATGAGAGATGAAGATAGGCGAACAATTCAGTATTATATTAACTGCTAAATAACACGTGTATCCGTTCCTTGTTTTCCGGAGATTTAGTACTAAAAAAAGCCTGCACAGGCAAGACCTATTGATGCCAGATCGAGTAAAAAAGATCCGGAAATGGAAATGCGACTAGATTCGCTAGGGTTACGTCACGGGAATTCTCCTCAATTCCCTGAGCTGGCATGCCATTTCCTCCACTAAGCTCACTCCGTCGGTTCCATATCTCAGCGCGCCGACAGCGCGGCTAAGGATCTCTTTCTCCGCGTAATGCGCGTGCAATCGATCCTTCAGCCTCGAAACTTCATCTCGCAGAGATCCGCAGCATCCACCGTCATCGATCTTCTCCTGTAGATTCTTCAAGCACGTCGAAATTTGAGCCTTCTCTTCCTCAAAGCCTTCCGCCATGCGTTTCAACTCTGTCTCATGGCTAGGTTTCTCTTCCGCCGGTTCGGTAGGTACTTCGCCGAGCCTCTTCCGGCAACTCTCGAGCTCTGCTTCGAGATCGAGCAGCTCTTTCTCTCGATCCGTGAGCAGGTTGTTGAGGTTGTGGATGGCTTCCTGGTCGTGCGCCGCCTGCTCCTCCATCATCCGCAGGTACTGCAGCGCCTCCATCCGCATCCCGGCTTTCTCCTCCTGCAGGCGGTTGATCATCGCCATGGCCTCCTTGGCCGCCACCGCCGATGCGTTCCGCTCCTCCTCCAGCTCCTTGTACAGCGCGGCCACCGTCATCCGGTCCTGCTCGTGCTCGACCTGCTGCCCCAGCCGCTCCGCCGACGCCTCCCCTTCCACGTCGGCGACGATGCTCTGCAACCCGGCTGAGCAGGAGGCGTCCAGCTCGATCGTTCTCTCCGTTGAGTTCACAGATTTGACGTTGGTATCGACGATGTTCCAGTTGATCTCCTCCAGCCCCTGCGCCGCCGCCGGCTTCGTCTCCGAATCCGACGACGACGACGACGTACTACTGACAGCGTTAGAGTGGCTGAGCTGCTCGGTCAGCAAATCCTCCACCGGCGGCTTTGCGCTCGTCGAACACGACTCCTCGATGTCCATAACGCCGTGCATCGGCGAGTATCCATCCTCGTTTTCGTCGTAGCCGTCGTCTTCCTTGTCGTCGAATGGCATCTCCGACTCGGACTCCGACGTGATCTTTGGTTCGCTGTAGCCGACGTGCGACATGAGGTCGAAGGCATGCGTCCACGGCAGCTCCGAGTTCTTCCCCTGTTTCTTTCTTAACTGTGCTCGACGTCCGGCCTGAGCACCATTGACTCCGGCGCCGTCAACTTTGACGACTTTTTTCTTTTTGGATTGAAGAACGTCGCGACGGAAGGCGAACGGCTCCCGCAGCAGGAGCAGGAACCCACGGAAGCCTGTCCGAGATCGCCACCTCCGTAGAGCAAAGTGACGTCTCCGAGGTGCTCTGTTTCGGCGGCGTTAGAGACGGGCAATTTGGGCTTTCGCGGGGCCGGGGCGGCGGAGGAGAGGAGACATGGCTCGCACATGTTGCGGCAGCTGGCGAGGCGGCGGTGGGCGTGGCAGTATATCAAGGAGGAGACCTCGATCTTGTGGGAGTGGCAGAGGCTGTGGCGGTGGAATCCTCGGCGCTCGCCGCCCAGGACGTGGTCCAGGCGCGAGCAGAAGAGGCAGGGCGGCTGCAGGCGGCAGGCGCGGGCGAATCTGGTGGCGGCGTACGACAGCACGGCGTCGACCAGCAAGATCGCGATCAGGCACAGCTCGGAGACGGCCGCGAGCGACGCGGAGACCAAGCGGTTGGGCTTCGTCATCGGCGCCGGCGCCGCCTGCTGCCCTGCTGCTGCTGCGATTCCGGCGACCATGTCCGCGAGCATAATTACACAAAAATGGAAGCCGAAATTCTTGCTGAAGATCAAATCCCACAAAACGAATCTGCAGATCGTGCAGAATTGCTTCAAACTGACTTAACCAACCTGAAGAATCCAGTTCTCGATGTTCATTGAAATAGAAGGTAGCTAATTGATGAGCAACCAGGCCATGAATTATTAAGAATTAATGCTAATTTGCAGGGGAAAAAGGCCGAAAGAGAAAGAAAGAAAGAAAGAGGAGAAAGATCGGCCTTGTCTTTCCCTCTTCTTCTTCTCTTCCGATCTCGTAATCTCCTTTTGAAATGCTCGACTAATTTGTGGTTTCTAAATTCGAATTATTTGAGTGGAGAAAAATCAGGCATCGATCCGATAACGTCTTGCAGAGCGGATTATGCGGAGCGCTAAAAACTAAAACTGGTCATCGGGCTCCAGAGTTTCAGCGTGGATGCCGGAACTCATTCCTGGTTTACAATTGCCGGAAATTAAACACGGGGCAGAAGATCAAGAATAATTCTTTATGTTGGACAATCTTTGCCGGAGAGATTGATATGTTGCTGAATTACAATACAATTTAGTAAGATTTAGATCTCTTCATTTGAGCAAAAGAAAACGTTTTCAAGTGGCAAAATATTGATTTATTCGCTTGGGCAAATTTTCCCCTGATCGGTCCAACATTCGACGCGTGCAGATCGCGCTCGCAAACAAGTTACCTTACAGGTAGTGCAATCCGGGCCCTAGATTTGCACCCCCTACGCACCCATGCGGGAGAGAAAGTCTCTCCCCTTACATTTGTTCATAACATTAATGTTTGTGACACAATATAAACTAACAACAATGCCTTGAAACTTCCAATGTGAGACTATATTCTCATTCACAAAGAAGCTTTCTCTTTCTAATACCTTCTCTTTCCATTCAAATTTCTAACACTTTATAAGAGCAATAGAAGATGCATGGAAGAATACCAATCGTAAAACATTCAAAGGGAGGGACGATAAAAGAACTCTTCTGTTTCAAGATTAATCGGACAAATGACGTCCAAATCTCTGTGCCCGTCTCAAAACCCAACCCCTGATAATCTAGATTTTTATAGACCTAATTAATCTTGAATATTGATGCTCTTAATCTGACTATCGGATAAATCTAATTAATCTTGAATATTGATGCTCTTAATCTGACTATCGGATAAATCTGAAAGCGTAAATGACTCTTCAACTCTCTCCTTTCTAAATTTTTCATCCGATTGAAGAAAAATACTCTATAATATGCCATAGTTGAAATTTAAATTGAGTCTTGATGAATCTACCGAAAATTTTGTCATGGCAATGCTGGAGAGGTCCTTTTTCTTGTTATCTCTTATTAGGCTGAGGATAGTTTTATTAAAATTGTGATTTTGTTAAAGGTCACATTGTGATTCTAAATTTATTCAATTAAGAAAAAGATTAGTATACGATGAAATGGAAACACATGAATTATAAAATAATAATAATAGATCTTGACTGATATATATTTTGTATCAGTACTTAAGATTTTCAAAAAAATTTAAATTAAAAATCAATTTCAATTTTAAATTTAGTAATTATTTTAAATTTATTTCTTTTGTACTTTAGAGAGTGCGGAGTGCGTCTATAAATAAAAAAATCTCATAATCTGAAATGGTGTCTTAAATAAATAATTACCTCTTTATAAAAAAAATAAAATTATTCAAGGATTCAAGAGACTTATAAATACTTCGTAGAGCTTTGATTAGTATCTGTTTATTTTATCTCTTGATTTATTTAGTCTATTGATATGATTTTTAATTGGATTGCAAATGTTTTGATACAAATTTAACATAATTCAATTTTTTTATTATTTTAATTAGCATTATATGTCCCGTCATTTTATGAAAATTTCCTACCAATCATTAGGATAAATTTAAAATTACTTATAAAACGGCCCAATAATCCAACTTTTCAAATTTATCATCTTACTAGAATAAAATATTCTATGATGCATCATAATTAAAAATTAAATTATAAATATTTAAGAAATTACACAGGCACTATGCCGCTGCACCATATGATATTTTATTTGGTAACTTATAGAATTGCTACGCCCTAAAAGTACATCATTTAAATTGTACTTTTATATTTTAAATTAATCACATTAGTTCCGATTAAGAATAATATTTTTCCCCACTTTAATTAGGGGATTAGATGTTTGATGGGTAACATGCAAGATGCCTAAATCCCTCTACGTTGAATTATTTTATCCTTTTTTTTTTAATTATCATTTTTAGTAGTTCAAAATTTTTTTAAACAATTTTAATTAAAATTACTCCATTATTATTGTAGTAATTTCGATTAAAACTCCTCTGAATTTTGATTAAAATTATGACACATTATAAAAAATTTTTTTGTCAAAAATTGATATGGTAGTATTGAAGTAATTTTGATCTAATTGAATAATTTTAATCAAATTAAAATAGTATTAGAGTCGTTATTTGAGACTGCCGTAATCAATATCAGAGAAATTTAATTTTAATTTTTTTAAATAATTTAGGTATTCAGTTCTTTAAATCGATTAATTTTAAAAGTGATCGATTGTACTCTACGAAAATTTGTTATTGATCATTAAAGTAAATCGGAAAGCACAAATAATACATCTCTCCGTAATCAGCATTCTAAAATTATCTTTCTATTAGAGGAAATTAATCTATAATATACGGTAATTAGAAATTAATTTATAAATATTTGACTACTAAAATACTTTACCGTTACGATTGCACGGGCAAAAAAAACTTTAAAACATTACCGTAATTCTAACTCGAATTACTAAACAATATTAGACTAATTTAGTAAAAAGAATATATTTTAAGATAAAAAATTATGGTGAGATATTGTTTTAATTTTTTAAATAAAAAAATGTGATGATAATATAATAAAAACAAGAGGCGCATTTTAATTATATTTTTTTTTAAAAACATGAAACAGATGTGTTTTGTATTTTTTATTATACCATATTGTTCTGTAAAAAATGTTTTTTTATTTAGTTAAAGTATCTAACCGACTCATTTAATTGTAACATATTCACGACAAATATAATTAATTTAGTTATAATAAGCTAAGTATTTTATAAAAATAATTAAAATATAAATACTTATACATTTATTATGTTTTAAATAAAATATTATTTTTCACTGTATATAATTATTTCAAAATTTATTTTGTAATAATGAAGCAGCATAGATTCTTTTGCAAATTTTCAAAACCGTGGGTCCCATCCAACGGGTGGCGAAAGCTTCTTAGATTCCATGGGTCCCTCTTCTTTCCACCCATCTCGATAGAAATATGATAGATCAAGATTGAATTGGAGAGGATTAAAATTTAAATTTGGATCCACTTTAGGAGGATTATGCAAAATCATAGCATGATATATATTTTTATTTTACAAAATTTGATATTCCTGATCTAATCTCAGACCACTCATCGGTTGAGTTTGATTGTGGTATTAGTTGTTCCCACGGACTTAATCGAGTTGATATTCGAGTGAAAGAATTATTATATTTTTTTCATTTTAAGGTATTCGATATCATAGTTTATCTACTCTCATCTTATTGTTCAGAGTGAGTGATACATCGCTCTCGGGGACATTGCTGAGTTGGTTATGACGGATTTGTAGACTTGCAGAAAGAGGGCAAGAGTTCGAATCTCAAGCCGAAGTCAAATAATATATTCTTCCGTCCTCCGTCGTGGTCAATTGCAATTTACCTCCTCACAGATGGTCGTGGGACTTCCTCACAGATGGATTGGGCGTTGGGTGTGGAAGGGGTGGGCAAAGTAAAAAAAATTTTATAAAAAGAACCAATGTATAATAATTTAATAGTGAAAACTTTTTTACAATAGATAAAAAAATCTTTAGAGTGATACATCATTTTGGAGCATATTTGAGGTGGAAAAAAAAAGAGTAAATTTTGATAAAATTGAAATAATATTTTTTTTAATGATAATTATAAAATTTTAATTTATCTATGATCCATGAATCGTAACAAATTTAATGAGAATTTAATGATGATGGTGACATCAGCGAAATAACAGCAGCGACAGCGAAGCTAGGAGTGGACAACGATGTGACGGCGGCAACGGCCGAATATTCCCTCCCGCACGCCACTCGTGCCCGCGCTTCTGCTCCTCCCCCGGACCAACCTAACCGCTATAACTAATTAACTGCCATCTGCTCGACCGCTTTTAGCTGCATCTCCCGACAGCCCGCGGCTCCGGTTTAATTCCTGATCCGCGGCGCGGCGGAACGGCGCGGCTCGTCCTGTCCTCTGTGCTGCCGAAAGAGGTAGATAGATTTCGCCGACCGTGAGAGAGAATGGCTTTTGGATTATGGATCGGTTAATTAATCGAAGACAGCGATCGCGAGTATCTTTCCTTCTTTTTAAATGCTACTCGTTGTCAGCTTCGTCGCCGAGAATCTTCCGAGCTTACCGTCCTCTCATACGGTTTCCTTCTCTTTCTCCTCTGTTTTTGTGGTGCCTGCGTGGATTGAGCTCTGGAGATCAAATTAGAGAGAGAGAGAGAGAGAGAGGGGGCATGGCAGGGGCTGTTCAGTCCGGAGACACGAGGCCTCGGCTGAGGTGGACGCCCGACCTCCATGACCGCTTCGTCGACGCCGTCGCCAAGCTCGGTGGAGCAGACAGTAACCGAGATCCTCTCACTCCTTATCTGTTAATTCTTCGTTTAGTACTTGGAAATTTGATTTGAGGATCTCGTGTTGACCGTCGTCGTCACTGTTCGAGCGCAGAAGCAACGCCGAAATCGGTGCTTAGATTGATGGGCATCAAGGGGTTGACGTTGTACCATCTCAAAAGCCACCTGCAGGTTCCCTCCTCCTCTCCCCTGCTCCTCTGTTCTGTTCCTCTCTGCTGTTACGCTCATCGTGACTGAGTAATTCCTATTTATGATACAGAAATACAGACTGGGAAGACAATCTCGAGGAGAGCAAACAGGGATCGAAAGCAACGAGGGTGAGCGGAATTAAACAAGCAGCCACCAAATAACAATAACTACTACTATCGATTAACCTTTTTCTGTGTGCAATTGGTAACAAACAGGAAGCAAGAACTCAACTTGGAGTAGGAACTGCTCTTCCGACACCTGCAGCAGCTTTTCTGGACGAGAAAACGTTGGGTATACAAAATTAATCAGAGATTTTTCTTCGACTTTCCTCTAAAACAATTTTAGCTGGAGATGCTAAAACACTGAAAAATAAAATAAAGCTTTTGACTCTTTGGAACTGTAACAGAGACATGCGGATCGCTGAGGCATTACGGTACCAATTGGATGTTCAAAGAAGGCTGAACGACCAACTTGAGGTAAGATTGTGAATTATTATTATCATTATTGGAGTTCTCCATTTTTACTGCTCGATTCAGGTACAAAAGAAACTGCAGACGAGAATTGAGGCTCAAAGCAGATACTTGCAAGCATTACTAGAGAAAGCTCTCACCACCATCTCGCTCGATATGAAAGCCTCTGTAGGTTTAGAAGCCATCATCGCCTCTTCTCAGTCCCAGCTGCAAGCGGAGCACGAGCTGAATCCAAAATCAGGCGATGGAGGAGGCTTCAAGAGGAGGGTTTCAGGCTTCCAGCTCTACCGGGAGGGGCAGCGGGAGGAGGTCGGAGAGGCGAAGCTGCTGGACCTGAATGCGAAAGGAGGAAGCGGCTGCGAACTGTTTGGTGGAGGAAGAGGAAGCGATTTAACTCTGCAAATTTGAACAGAAAACAACTGATCGTATCGTCTGAGTTAAGAGAAGCCGAATTGGCTGGGAACGAATGCTACTAAGTGAGGATGAATCTCCCAGTAAAGTACGAGACTTTGAAGTCGTGGACTGCACTCATCTTCATCAATAAGCTTCCCTTCATACTGTGGCTGTGAATTATCAAATACTACGACTGAGAGTGCCATATATTGCGATTTTGGATCAGAAATATATAGTTATTTTTTCTTGTACTTGAAAAGAAATTTGAAACTATTTACATTTGTAAGTATTTTTGCTAGCCTTAATCTATATACTTAGTCCATCGTTGTTTGATTTATACCGCTATTTTAGTGGGTTTATATGTTATTTATGACATACCAATTTATACCGTTAAAAATTAAAACTCATTAAGTAATTAATTAATATTGATTAAGAGTTTGTATAATTAGATGTGAATGTATATGTGTATAGAATCAATTAACATGTATCGTTATCATTGGTCATAGATTTGTTAGATAAGGCACGGGTTAATCTCGAGGATTTCATCGCCTTGGGTTATGCCTCCTATTGGGTCTGTTACGTATTTGATTTATCTGTTTATATCTCGCTATAGGATTGATAATATTGAACCACTTGGGGTGAATGAAATCATCTTTTGCTAGATTGATAAACTAATAACCTGTATCACCTTCGGGTGTCGGGTAGAGGCATTTGGATTGGCATCTTCGGGTTGGCGAAGATCATCTTAAAGGGTAACAACATATTATATTTTTTGGATATAATTAGGGATTATGATATATCTCCATCAATAGCATAGTCTAATTTTCAACCAAAGGAGATGAATTCAATAAATTTTAAAAAAAAATAATACAACATAAAATATAAAAAAGTCATATATATAATTACAAAATATCCATATTTAGTGACGGAATTATTAGTTGCTAATCAATCACTAAATCTATTTAGCGATCAAATTACAACGAATAAAATTAATGAGTCATCAAATTTTCTATTGTAAATGGATTTAGCAATCAAAATTATATTTTATCACTAAATTAGCTACGATAAAAATTATTTTCATCTCTAAAATAGTGATCGAAATGATATTTTGATTGCCAAAAAAAATTAAAAACTATTTACATTTGTAAGCGTGTTTTGCTAGCCTTAATCTTATACTTAGTCCTTCGGCCCATCCTTATTGGATTTATACCACTATTTGATGGGCTTACTATATATATATATATGCTATTTGTGATATACGAATTTATACCATTAAAAATTAAAACTCATTAAGTAATTAATTAATATTGATTAAGGTTTTGTATAATTATATATGAATGTGCGTGTGTACAATCAGTTAATCTCTATCGTTATCATTGGTCGTAGATTTACTAGATAAGGCACAGGTCGAATCTTGAAGATTTCATCATCCTAGGTTATACCCTCCCTCTTAAGGGCATGTTTGGTATTCAATTTATCTATTTATACCTCATTATGGGGCCGACTATATATATTGGACCGTTTGGGAGGGTGAAATCACTTTTTGTTGGATTAATGGGCCGATAATGAATTGAGTATTATAAATAAGGCATGCTCCCCATATAATTAGAGATTCTGATAGATCTCCACCAATACTGTACGCAGCCAAAATTTTCAATCCGAGGAGGTGAATTCAATAAATTTAAAAAAATATAATACAACATAAAATATAAAACAAAGTCATACGTTAATTTCTACTAACAAATACCCACAATTAGCGTTGGAATTATTAGTTGCTATTCAATCGCTAAAACCTATTTAGCGACTGAATTACAACGAAATAAAATGAGTCGGCAAATTTTCCATCATAAATGTATTTAGTGATGAAAATTATTTCCATCACTAAAATAGCAAACGAAACTATATTTCGATTACTAAAATTAACAACTGATATATATTCGGTCGCGATATTGGCGATCGAAACTAAGTTCAAATGCTATTTTAGTGATAGAAATTAGGTTTCGATCGTTAAAATTATAAACAAAATTTTTTCTGTCCAAATAATAGCTGCGGGTAATATAATTTCTATCGCTAATTTTCTTAAATATTTCACTAATTAAGAAATTTTTCATTTTCATATGGGTGTCAAAAATAGATCCGATTCAATCCAATCGAAAAACATCATGTTACGGGAATAACCCATAGGGACCCTCTGGTTCTACTCGAGTCCGATCCGCGTCTCACCCAAAGGCCCATAGGCGGCATCTTTAAGGCTTAGTTGACCAAGTGCTCTCTCTCTCTACTCGTTCGAGGAAGCCATTGAATGATATCTCATTCGGCCTTCAGCATGAGCTATCGAATGGCCTCCTCATTCGATTCGGGACAAGGTAGTTGTCGAATCACTCTTCCATTCGGTTCGCCCATTGGCCAAATCCTCCATTCGGCCATGTCCTCATTCGGCTCGGCCATGACTCCATTCGGCCATGCCCCCATTCAGTCATGTCCTCATTCGGCTCGGCCATGTCCCCATTCGGCTCGGCCATGTCCCCATTCGGCCATATCCTCATTCGGCTCGGCCATGTCCCCATTCGGCTCAATCATGTCTCCATTCGGCTATACCCCCATTCGGCTATGTCCTCATTCGGCTCGGCCATGTCCCCATTCGGCTTGGTCATGTCTCCATTCGGCCATGCCCTCATTCGGCCATGTCCTCATTCGACTCGGTCATGTCCCCATTCGGCTCGGCCATGCCCCCATTCGGCCATGTCCTTATTCGGCTCGGCCATGTCCCCATTCAGCCATGTCCTCATTCGGCTCGGCCATGTCCCCATTCGGCTCGGCCATGTCCCCATTCGGCTCGGCCATGTCCCCATTCGGCCATGTCCTCATTCGGCTCGGCCATGTCCCCATTCAGCCATGTCCTCATTCGGCTCGGCCATGTCCCCATTCGGCTCGGCCATGTCTCCATTCGGCCATGCCCCTATTCGGCCATGTCCTCATTCGGCTCGGCCATGTCCTCATTCGGTTCGGTCATGCCCCCATTCGGTCATGTCCTCATTCGGCTCGGCCATGTCCCCATTCGGCCATATCTCCATTCGGCCATGTCCTCATTCGGCCATGTCCCCATTCGGCCATGTCCTGCCCTGCTCTGCGCTGCTCCGTCTGTTATGCGTGGTGCGCTGTCTGCGTGAGCCACGCATGTGCTAGAGGCACCGTCGCAGGCTCTGCGTGCCCTGCTCCGTCTGCTATGTGTGGTGCACTGTCTGCGCGAGCCACGCATGTGTCAGAGGCACCGTTGCAGGCTCTACGTGCCCTGCTCTGCGCTGCTCCGTCTGCTATGCGTGGTGCGCTGTCGAGTCACTGAGCGATCGGATCGCCAGCCGGCCACCACCCTTGCCCTTCAAACCACCCATCAAGCCGAATCGCCGGATCGCCCCATAGTGCCCTGACATATCCCATCATAACTCTGACAAGCCCATACCCCTATTTATTACCGCCATCCTTCTGACACCCGCATGGCCCATGACAAGATGACTACTTACCGACGATGGGACAGGGAACTCGATTGTCCCTGACACTTCATTAATCATGATGGGACGTTCCTTAAATGATGACGTGACAGGTATACACGCTCATCTCCCCTTAAAATGACCACTCCCTTCAGCAGGTATCTCTCTCGACTTCTCTCATTTTCTCTACTCTCTTCACGCTCAAGTTCTTCTTCACTGTTCATCTTCTTCCTCCCACCGTCCCTGACTTGAGCGTCGGAGTGGTCGCGCCAGGACACCCCCTGGCCTTCCCACTGACATTCTCTGTGTTCGCAGGTTGCTCTTGAAACTTTTGTCAGTCCTCATCGGCTCCGGTGAAGTCCTAGGCGACCTTGAAGCTACTACCGCCTTCAGCTCCCTCTACAGTTCCGTTCCACGGCGAGGAGGGTCAGGTGACTTATCCCGACGCAGTTCTCAACCGGAACACATCAAATTAGGATCGAGAGCTTGTGCGGATTAAGATTACATTGCAAATGGCAAGGAGAAAATAGTATGGATTTATCCATAGAATCCAAACCCTTCCAATATTTGTGTTTTGTTTGCATGTTTTTTAAAATACGAATAGGCAACACTTTACAAATAGTACTTGCTGCTTTGTTATTTTACATGTTTTTTTTATGACTTATGTAGATTCAGATTAAATTGTAAATGCCAAGAAGAAGATAGTGTCGGATTCATATGAACCAAACTCAACTTTTTTTTTTTGTTCCACTAGCTACATGTTTTGTGTGCATGATTTTTTAAAATACATACAAAGGATTCTAGTATTTTAGCCCATGAGCTCTTCAATTTGAGGGTTACTGTTTAAGCTGACTTACTGTTGGAACAAACTCCCTTATTCATTGAAAAAAAAATGATAAATCTCAGTCAGTCTCATGAACTCAATCTCTGGGGGTGACTGGCCCACGGAAGTTTCCCACCCACTGGGTAAATCGGGAAGCGCATACGGTGGTCAATCCAGATGCCCAGCATCCTTTGATTGCGTTCTCCATTTGGAGGAAAATTTCTACAAATACGCCGTAGTTAGGGATCAAACCGCGAGTCCCTAAGTCACAATCTGGATGTCCTACCGTTGCACCATTGCCCCGGGGACCTTTATTCATTGCAAAGCTTATTGTTGAGGTTGAGATGATAATCCTTCCATCAAATCTAAGGCTTTCACATTGTTTCAGTTGTTTAGTACCTCTTATTGAAGATTCTGTATTGTTTTGGATTCCTTAGCAAACCTGATACAATAGCAAAGAGAGAAGAACGATGAATGAAATGGAAAAACCCAGCTTGCAATTGATACCAAAAATAAGCCTAGCTATAGTAGGCTTTTACAATAGACAATTTCAACTCCACCACCAGCCAAAGCGATCACTCAACGATTAAAACAAAAGACTCGGACAAAGCAAAAAAAACTCGATCAAACACTTATCTAAATCTTAACAAAACCTATAGATTTTTTATAGATGCTTATAAGTTACACCCTGTGAGAGCGAGAGCATTGACCTGCTTAGAGATTTAAATATTTTGGTATTACATCATATCATATCGATATGATTTAAATATAAAATTTATTAATTAAAAATTTAAAAATAATTTAAATATTAAAAAAATAAAATAATTTTTTAATCAACTCCTCTACGGCGGCAACGTGCTCTCACGATGCCGCCGTTTGCAACTGTTAAGGGGCTCGCGCAACTCCTTCGCAGTGGTCGTGAGGCTCGCGCGATGTCTCCCCGCTGGCCATGGAGCTTGCACGATGCCTTCACGGTGGCCATGGGGCCTCGAAACGTCGATGCCGTGTCGATCAACGGAAGAAACAAAATATTTTATATATGCTGTCTAATACTAAACATTTTGCATGACCTGTACTGTAAAAACTATCTTCACATACTCATTGTATTATTGCATTAGCTATATATTCTTATAATTTAGTTATATTTTGTATAGGAGTCAATGAGTCATCCATCATGCTTCATTTTTATAATTGTCTTACTGTTTGTTTATATCCAATTGTGCTGATATATATATATATATATATTGACAGCCCTATCGTCTCGGTCCGGCATCTCGGCCCCGAGCCGATTCCACCTATCCGTACGTAGGGCCCGCTGGCCCTATCGTCCCACCCCGACATCTCGGCCCCGAGCCGATTCCATCTATCCGTACGTAGGGCCCGCTAGCCCTATCGTCCCGCCCCGACAACTCGGCCCCGAACCGATTCCACCCGTTCGGACGTGAAGCCGGGACCGTTTTATACAGACTTCCCCTTTCCCAAGGACCACTCCTCCATCATACGGTTGTGAATGTTCTCCTGCCGCCTATGCATGTAGCTCATCATGGCAAGGCGCGTGCGTAACATGACCCCCCCCCCCTCTTTAATACAAGCCAGCGATGAGACATATACACTGACTATACCATACTCTCTGACACATCCATAACGGTGATGGGACCCCGGTCGCTTCTATGATGTGACACAGCCTCTTCAGCTTATATAAAAGGTTAACTTTACACTGGGTAAGGGGGGAACAATCTCACACGCTCTCTTTTCATTCTCAATTCCATCCTTTTATGAGGTAGCTGATTTAATCATCGGAGTGGTCGCGCCGGGGCTACGCCTGGCCTTCCTACTCACCCTTCTCGTGCTTGCAGGGCCCTAGGATCCTCCACCTTCATCTCCGTTCAAGTTGGCACCAGTGATGTGCTGAGGGGAGAGAGCTGTGCACCCAGAAGCAGATCTCAACAGGAAAAATATCTTTTTTAAATTCCTTAGTAAATGACAAGAGGCATGCATGCATCTTTATAATTAATTCATAAACCTCATTGATAGGGTTAATCAAGATGACGTGCCTTTCTTGTAAATTAAGATCAGGAGTTTGTTGCCGAACCGAGACACACCATCTGAGTTCTATTTACTCGGTCAAACTCATATTTTGACGCCGATCCACTCGGCTAAGCACCGCAAGGAGTCAACCAAGCTAGGAAGGAGTCAGCCGCCCTAGGCCGAGTCCGAATCCTCAGGCAGAGTCCTCAGGTAGACTCCTCAGGCCGAGTCTGAGTCCTCAGACAAAGTCCTCATGTAGACTCCTCAGGCCGAATCCTCAGGTAGACTCTTCAGGTCGAGTCCGAATCCTCAGGCAGAGTCCTCAGGTAGACTCCTCAGGCCGAGTCCGAGTCCTCAGACAAAGTCCTCAGGTAGACTCCTCAAGCCGAATCCTCAGGTAGACTCTTCAGGTCGAGTCCGATTTCTCAGGCAGAGTCCTCAAGTAGATGTCTCAGGCAAACTCCTCGTCAAGCAGAGTCCTCAGGCAGAGTTCGAGTCCTCAAGTAGATGTCTCAGGCAAACTCCTCGTCAAGCAGAGTCCTCAGGCAGAGTTCGAGTCCTCAGGTAGACTCCTCAGGCCGAATCCTCAGGCAGACTCTTCAGGCCGAGTCCGAGTTCTCAAGCAGACTCCTCAGGCCGAGTTCGAGTCCTCAGGCCGAGTCCGAGTCCTCAGGTCGAGTCTGAATCCTTAGGCAGACTCCTCAGGCCGAGTCTGAGTCCTCAGGCAGAGTCCTCAGGTAGACTCCTCAAGCCGAATCCTTAGGCAGACTCTTCAGGCCGAGTCCGAATCTTCAGACAGACTCCTCAGGCCGAATCCGAATTTTCAGGCAGAGTCCTCAGGTAGACTCCTCAGGCCGAATCCTCAAGCAGACTCTTCAGGCCGAGTCCGAGTCCTCAAGCAGAGTTCTCAGGCAAAGTCCTCAGACCGACTCCTGACTCTGAGCCGACTCCTCTCCGTTAGCCAGATTCCACCATCTCGGCCCAGGCTCGACTCATACGAATTTTACCTCTCGGTGCCCTGCTCCATCACTCTCATCATTTCTTCTGACAGTCTCATATCCCTTAATTATGATCGCCGCCTTGACACCCATGTGCGAAGTGACAATACTATCGCGTATCAACGATGGGACTGATATTCTGATTATTCTATTACCTCTGACAAGGTCATTACTCATGATGGGGCGCGTTTCTTAATTAGGACATGACATTACACTCCTCTTCTGTATATATACGACCACTCCCCTCTGCCCTCAGGTATGCGCGCACGCAGATTCACAACTCTTCTTCTTCTCTTCCCCGCTAATTGTCTCCATCTCCCTCGCTGACTTAAGCTTCGGAGTGGTCGCGCCAGGATACCCCTGGCCTTCCCTCTCACGTTTGTGTTGATTGCAGGCGCAGGAGCCTAGCCGACCTCTCTTCTCTCGCCCCCGTTGTATCTTGGTGCTGAGGAGCCGATAACACATCTGGAAGTGGATCGCAGCCTTGAAACGTCGATGCCGTGTCGATCAACGGAAGAAACAAAATATTTTATATATGCTGTCTAATACCGCACGAGATTTTAGACCACGAGTAAGAGTAAACATTTTGCATGACCTGTAAAAACTATCTTCACATACTCATTGTATTATTGCATTAGCTATATATTCTTATAATTTAGTTATATTTTTTATAGGAGTCAATGAATCATCCATCATGCTTCATTTTTATAATTGTCTAACTGTTTGTTTATATCCAATTGTGCTGCTATATATATATATATATATTTAAATTACTTAGTAAATGACAAGAGGCATGCATGCATCTTTATAATTAATTCATAAACCTCACTGATACGGTAATCAAGATGACGCGCCTTTTTTGTAAATTAAGATCAGGAGTTTGTTGACAGTCAAAGTCGAGTTGAGATGACAACACCGATCAAGATAGGTCTAGGTGTTATAACCGAACCGAGACACACCACCCGAGTCCTATCCACTCGGTCAAACTCATATTTTGATGCTGATCCATTCGGCTAAGCACCGCAAAGAGTCAGCCAAGCTAGGAAGGAGTCAGCCGACTTAGGCCGAGTCCGAATCCTCAGGCAGAGTCTTCAGGTAGACTCCTCATACCGAGTCCGAGTCTTCAGGCAGAGTCCTCAGGCCGAATCCTCAGGCAGACTTTTCAGGCCGAGTCCGAGTTCTCAGGCAGAGTCCTCAAGCAGAGTCCTCAAGCAGAGTCCTCAGGTAGACTCCTCAGGCAGAGTCCTCAGGTAGACTTCTCAGGCCGAATTCTCAGGCAGACTCTTCAGGCCGAGTCCGAGTCCTCAAGCAGACTCCTCAGGCCAAGTTCGAGTCCTCAGGCCGAGTCCGAGTCATCAGGTAGACTCCTCAGACCGAGTCTGAATCCTTAGGCAAATTAACTTCTCAGGTCGAGTCCGAGTCCTCAGGCAGAGTCCTTAGGCCGAATCCTCAGGCAGACTCTTCAGGTCGAGTCCAATCTTCAGGTATACTCCTCAGGCCGAATCCGAATCCTCAAGCAGAGTCCTCGGGTAGACTCCTCAGGCCGAATCCTCAGGCAAACTCTTCAGGCCGAGTCCGAGTCCTCAAGCAGAGTCCTCAGACAGAGTCCTCAGATCGACTCTTGACTCTGAGCCGATTCCTCTCCGTTAGCCAAATTCCACCATCTCGGCCCAGGCTTGACACATACGAATTTCATCTCTCGATGCCCTGCTCCATCACTCTCATCATTTCTTCTGACAGTCCCATACCCCTTAATTATGATCGTCGCCCTGACACCCACGTACGAAGTGACAATACTATCACGTATCAACGATGCGACTGATATTCTGATTATTCTATCACCTCTGACAAGGTCATTACCGATGATGGGACATGTTTCTTAATTAGGACATGACATTACACTCCTCTTCTGTATATATACGACCACTCTCCTCTGTCCTCAGGTATGCGCGCACACACAGACTCACAGCTCTTCTTCTTCTCTTCCCTGCTAATTGTCTCCATCTCCCTCGCTGACTTAAGTTTCGGAGTAGTCGCGCTAGGGCACCCCCTAACCTTCCCTCTCACGTTTGTGTTGATTGTAGAAGCAGGAGCCTAGCCGACCTCTCTTCTCTCGCCCCGTTGTATCTTGGTGCTGAGGAGCCGATGACACATCCGGAAGCGGATCGCAATAGGAACAGGGCCTTGAAACGTCGATGCCGTGTCGATCAATGGAAGAAACGAAATATTTTATATATGCTGTCTAATACCGCACGAGATTTTAGACCACGAGTAAGAGTAAACATTTTGAATGACCTGTACTGTAAAAACTATCTTCACATACTCATTGTATTATTGCATTAGCTATATATTCTTATAATTTAGTTATATTTTTTTATAGGAGTCAATGAATCATCCATCATGCTTCATTTTTATAATTGTCTTACTGTTTGTTTATATCCAATTGTGCTGATATATAAATATATATATTTTAAATTACTTAGTAAATGACAAGAGGCATGTATGCATCTTTATAATTAATTCATAAACCTCACTGATACGGTTAATCAAGATGACGTGCCTTTCTTATAAATTAAGATCAGGAGTTCGTTGACAGTCAAAGTCAAGCTGAGATGACAACACCGATCAAGATAGGTCTGGGTCCACCACGAGAGGATGACCCGTCGCTCAAGGTCAGCTCAGGTTCAATCAAGCCACGATCGATATGTCAGGCAGGCCTAGCCTTAGCCCACCCAGCTAGGTTTGTTTTATCTCTGCTAGCCTCATCTCAGTTACTTTAAGCCTTTCATCTCGTCTCAACCCTCGTCTTGGCCAACCTCATATCGGCTTATGCCATCCCGTCTCGGTCCCATCTCAGCTAACCTCATCTCGGCTTATGTCATCTTGTCTTGGCCCTGTCTCAGCTAACCTCATCTCGGCTTATGCCATCTCGCCCTCCCCGTCTAGGCCAACATCATCTCGCCTTGGCACCGTTTGGGCCAACCTCGTCTCGGCTAATGCCATCCTCATCTCAGCTTATGCCATCTCGTTGCAGCCCCCGTCTAGGCCAACATCACATCTCACCTCGGCCCCGTCTGGGCCAACAACGTCTCATCTCGACCAGCGTTGTCTCGGTCATCCCTACAGTCTCTGTCACTCCGCCTCATGCTGATTCATCCGGGAATCTCGCTTTGCACCTCTGACATGTTAGCACGGCAAACCGTTGCTAAGAAAAGCACCTACCTACGAGCGCCACAAAGTTGGTCCCCTTCCTTCTGCGCCACCGTACAGGAGTATCCGATCGTTAGACATGGTCTCCCGGCCCCTGATACCCCTATTCTGTATATAAGGCTAAAGAGAATATGTCGATGTCAAATCTGGTCCCTTCCAATACCCTTTCTAGACATATACAGCCAAAATAGAAAGAGAACAGAAGGGAATTTCCTTCTGTGACAAGAGGTCGTGTGTGAAGGCGAAAACACCACCCTACCCTACAAAGGGAATCTCAATACAGGTTATAAAAGGATAAGCTCACTACCATATTTGAGGTTCGATTTCTGAAATTCCACTTCTCTTATTACTTGCTTTTGTTCCCGTTCACCTCATTCCCATCGGAACCCTAACTTGAGCGTCGGAGTGACTTGCTGGGATTTTTCAGCACCAGTCTAACCTCGCTCTTCAAGTATGTCTCAGGTTCGACTTCGATTCAGCTCTTCGGTTCAGCCCAAAGATCGTCTTCGCCTGGTCCAAGGATTGCCTGTGTTGGATAGTTCGCTAAGGCGCCCGAGACCTAAGTTTTCAACCGCCCATATTTTTCTTTCAATTCACAAAAAGACTTCCTGCCCAACCATCAAGCATTTATAGGTCTTCATTTTTTTTAGTATTCCATCCGATAGTCCTAGGTAAGCCCCTAAATTAATCCTAAATTCAATTAAATCACTTTCTTTAGTTACAATCTTAATTTATACATTAGGATTCAGAGGAAGACCATTGAAGTTGGGACCTCTAGTACCCCTAGCACATATCCTAGATTTTCCACTGAGGAGCTTAGGATTAGATTTGTATTATTTACATTTATACCCCTATATTTTAGATATTTATATTAGATATTTTTCTTACGTTCATGTATATCTTCCATGGAGGTCGTAGAGTATTACGACCTAGAGAGACTAGTTTATTGTACTAGCTCAATTAACACAAATATGTGTGTCGAGTTGTACAATAATTTAGTTCAGATCGATGATCTGATATACTCCACCTGAGTTGAAGGTAGAGATTTGATCCTATCTCCCACTATCATTAGAGAGCACTTACGACTTAGACATTCATCATGTTCATTTTAATTTTTATATTTATCACTCATTAAACATTAACATTGATTCGATTGTTTTTTATACTATATGCAATTATGTAGAAGTGTCAATTCGGGTAAATCGGATAGATTCAGTTGGATTGAAATACAATTATTAAAAAATCTTAATGCAAACTCGAAAATCCTAAACCCGACCTTGAACCCGAATACCCTGACCAACCCGAATAATTCAATTTTTTTTTACTATTTTTTCGATAATTCTTCATTTTATTTAAATATTTTTTTATTGTCATACTAATATTACGTAAACATCTTAGTTCTCAAAATACAATTTGATTTAATCTAAAAAAAATCACCTAAACCCTAAATCTAAGTCAATCCAGATCAATCTAAATCCAATCCGAACTATTTATCTGTTTTTTTTAAATCTTATATGTCATCTTCACAGTGTTTTAAATAATGATAAATCTCAATTAGTCCCATTGACTATTCCCAGAATAATAGAACTCACAAAAATCATAATAATTAAGTTTACAATCGCCAGTCCCAGAATAAATGCAAGTTTGTGTGCCTAGAGGAGAAAGTATCTTGGCTTGCATGCAAGTCTTTTTTATAAAAGATAGAATTCGTCATTTTAGCGGTCTCGTTTTATGATCATCTGTGAAAAAATAAATTAAAAAGCTATAATTGACCACGATGGAAGAAGGTGTTGCTCAATTTTATTGAGATTTAAATCTTTATCCTCTTTTACAAATCTACTCGTACGGAGTTATGCTCCAGCGCGACTTGCATGCAAGTCTTTTTCTGCAAAAAGGTGGATCCGCCACCTTAGCGGCCCCACACGGTCGGTTCCACGACTATCTGTGAGGAGGTAAATCGAGAAACTGCAGTTGGTCACGACGCAGGTATTGCGTGGCTTCGTCAGGATTCGAACTCTTGCCCTCTTCTGCAAGTCTGCTATGTCGTAACCAACTCAGCTATGTCCCGGGGGCGACTTGCATGCAAGTCGATCGCATACAAAGTGGAGACTATCCTCCATTAATTTCTCACGCTTTGTTTGTAAACTTCTCCTCTTTGTTTCCCAAAGAAGAAGGAAGCATCAAACAGCTAGCTAGCAATCATGATTTGGTTCGCGCTGACAGCCTTGGGATGGCTCGCGGAGAGCTTCATGGTCGCCTTGGTCGGAAAGGCCGTCGATCGCGCTGTTCAACAGTTCGGTGAGCAGCATGGAGTTGAAGATGACCTCAAGAAGCTGAAGGATTCTCTCGCCGACGCCATGTTGAAAATCAGCACCGTCGAGAACTTGTGGTTAGAAGACGAGGGCCTGCAGCAGCGATTGAAGGAGTTGTTGATAGGACTCAAGGATGCTGCTTACGATGCTGATGACTTATTGGATGAATTCCAATACAGAATTCTGAAGCAGCAGATCGAACAACAAGGAGATAAGGCTGGTAACCGAGCATCGTCTTCCTCCTACTCCACTCCCCCTCCGAGCAAAAAGATAAAAACTTCATTATCTAGTTACACCAGTGGCCTTTTCGGAAAGGCGGAGGATGATGATGATGATGATGATGATGAGCAGAGAATGAGGGAAATAAAGGGGAGGCTAGATGACAACTCAGTTGCTCTTGAGAAAATTTACAGTTCGCTAGGCGCAGAAGATGATAGAGGAAAGAAGCAATTGGTGTCCTCGGCGAGCCGGCAAACGAGCTCCTTTTCGACTGAACCTCAATTGTTTGGCAGAGCAAAAGAGCTTCAAGAACTCAAAGATTTGTTGTTGGAACCAGAAGCTGCATCTAAATTTGGTCAAAGTGGATTATCTGTTTTGTCTATTGCTGGTATTGGAGGGATTGGGAAAACCACTCTGGCTCAAGAAGTCTTCAATGACAGTGGCGTGAAAAAATACTTCAAGCACAGAATTTGGGTATGTGTTTCTGAAAATTTCTGCACAGATAGGTTGACCAAAGAGATTATAGAGTATGCAACCAAGAAGAAGTGCGATCTCCCGAATTTCGCTGCTCTTCAAGAGGTTCTCAAGGAGAAGATCACGCCAGAGAGATTTCTTCTGGTATTGGACGACGTGTGGAACGAGGACAGGCACAAATGGGAGAGCCTCTGTGCACCATTGAGGTCTGGAAAGCCTGGTAGCAAGATATTGGTAACAACTCGCTCTAGCAAGACTGCTAACATGGTTGGTGATGTGGATCCCATTCATCTGGAAGGTCTGGATGAGGAGAGCTTCTGGGAATTTTTCAAGAAATGTGCATTTGGTTCTTCAAATAGCGGAGTTCATCATCCTCATTTGGAAGCCATGGCGAAGAAGATGATTTGCAAGTTAAAGGGATCGCCGCTTGCAGCAAAGACTCTAGGAGGGTTGCTGAGCACGAAGTTGGATGAGCAATACTGGAAAAGCATTTTAGAAAGTGAAATATGGCAGCTTCCCCAAACAGAAAATGGGATTATGCCAGTGCTACAACTGAGCTATCAACATCTTCCTCCTCATCTCAAGCAATGCTTTGCATTTTGCTCCCTGTTTCCTAAAGATTATAAGTTTTCAGAACCTGATTTGATCAGTTTTTGGATAGCAGAAGGATTCATAGTGCCTCGAGGAAGTACCAGAATGGGGAGGAGCTAGCAAGCAACTACTTTTATGAGCTAGTTAACAGGTCATTCTTTCAAAAGTCCGAGGATGAAAAATTTATAATGCATGACCTCATACATAATCTTGCAGAACTCGTATCTGTGGGCGAGTCTTACAGGATTGAAAAAGGCAAATCCCATGAGACTCCTAGCACGATTCGTCATCTTTTAGTGCACGAAGACGAAGAAGGTATGCAGACAAGACGTTTAACAGAATTCTCTCATCATTACAATAAATTACGAACGCGACAATGTTGCTGTCAGTACCATTCAATTGCAAGAGTTTTATTCTTGATTGTGGCGTTTTGCAAAAATTAAAAAAAGATTCGTGTTCTTGTCTTGAAGAATTGTGCTTTAGATCAGTTGCTCGATAGTATTGGCAAGTTGATACATCTCCGCTCTCTTCTCAACTTATCCTGCAATTTCAAGATTCAAAGGTTGCCTGAGTCATTATGCGACTTGTACAATCTGCAGTCATTGATATTA
>NC_133862.1:4940282-4973367 GCF_044706935.1 Curcuma longa | reverse complement strand
TAGCACCTGCTCGCCCGTGAAAAAGAGCACATGAGTTTTTTGTGCTAACTCCATTAATACAACAACATTACTAAGGAAGGAAAATCCATCGAAATTCTCCGATGTATGACTATTCCCCATGCACTTCTTTATATAACATTAATTAACAATTAATGTTATTCTGGATTGACTTTAAATAATTAATTTCTCATTCATCTTTAATTGATTTTGAGCAAATTAATAGTCTAAATCTATCTACACGAAATATAAATTTTGATTTTGAAGTCAATTATGGCTTTCGTCAATTGATGACATTTTGATTTTTTCATAAAACCGTATTGATCCATTAAGGCTCCAATATCTAACATATAATTGTACCAATTATTATGTAACTAACAAGCTAACTTGAAATATAAGACATTGTAAACAAAAGATAATAAAAAATTTTAAAATTTTGAAAAAAAAGAGAGAGTAAAACATATGCCACAGCATTTTTGTTTAAGGAAGGAAGGAGAGCAAAAAGCAGAAAAGAGTTTAGGCCGATCGAACTGGATAGAGGGTTCAAGCGAACCGGAGGTTTAGTTGAACCGGGCCGGCTCTAATTAAATTTGGAGAAATAAACCCTTTTGTTGCTTTCCTCTTCCTTCCCTCTGCAATTCCAGCAGGAATCCGCCGCCGCCTCTCCCCCGACTTGACCTGCGACTGCTTCTCCTCCTCCGAATCTTTTGGTTGAGCCTCTCGTCCTAGCAGCAGGTGGCGTGGCCCTCACCTTGCACCTCAGTTATTTCTTTTCACAGTAAGCTTTACACAGGGTTTTGCGTTCTTCTATTGCACAAATCTATGTGTTAAACTAAAGTTTCTGGAAGCTTGGTTGTGTATCTCTCAGAGGGCCGGTCGTTGTTGCTTAAGGTTCCAAAGCCAGCAGTGCCATCAGTCCTCACTTTGAATATGATTCCTGATACTGAACGAGGAAAGGGCTCAGATGTTTCAAAACTAAAAGAGGCAGAACTAATAGAGGCATTTAAAGTCAGAGAGGAACATTGCTGTTGCACTAGATTTTTTCAGACATGTGGCAGGGTTAAAAGGATTTAGACACACTCCCCTCACATATCAAACGATGATTGAGAAATTAGGGAGGCAAAATGCAATGGATGCTGTTCAATACCTCCTGCAACAGATGAAGCTGCAAGGTCTACCCTGCACTGAGGACATATTCGTCGGTGTCATAAGGTCGTATGCTCAAAGTGGTGCTGTAGAACAAGCCTTGAAAACATTCTACCACATTCAGGATTTTGGTTGCAGGCCCACTGTCAGAATCTACAATCATATTTTGGATGCAGTTCTGAAGGATAACAGGATCAATTTGATAAATCCTATTTACAGTAATATGAAAAAGAGGAATAGAACCCAATGTCTTCACCTACAACATTCTTCTCAAAGCTTTATGCAAAATAATCGAATAGATACCGCACACAAACTTCTCGTCGAGATGTCAAACAAGGGGCACTCTCCGGATGCAGTGAGTTACACCACAATTGTATCTTCCCTTTGTAAGTTTCAAAAGTTAGATGAGGCAGAAGGAGTTAGCTAAAAGCTCAGCTTCCTGTGTACCTGCATATAATGCTCTGATTAACAGTGTATGTAAGGAGCATAATGTTAAAGAGGCACTCTGTTTGGTTGATGATATGATAACTAGAGGATTGTGGCCTAATGAAATCACTTACACAACAATTTTATAATGCTTTGTGTAAAGTTACAAAATGAAGCTGTCTGTTGCTATTCTAGCTCAAATGCTAGTTAAAGGATGTGCCCCTAGTATTGTTACCTTCACAACTTTGATAAAAGGTTTTCTTGAAGAAGGAAACGTCTCAGAAGCTATAGATGTTTGGCATGGAATGACTCAAGAAGGATGCATGCCCAACATCATTGCATACAATGTCCTTATTCATGGTCTTTGCTCCACTGGAAATCTTAGAAGAGCTTTAGTTGTATTTGATGAGATGACGCGAATTGATTTTTCTCCTAATATTAGAACTTATAGTTCTCTGATTAACTGTTTATCAAAAGCAGGAGACCTTCAGGTGCAATGTCAATATGGAACACTATGATGAACAATGGTTGCAAGCCTAATGTAGTCGTATATACCTGCATGGTGGAGGCGTTTTGCAAGAGGTTCATGTTTGATCATGCTATGAACTTTATTAAGAATATGATATTGGAGAACTAAGACCTCTAATACAGTGACATATAATACTTTAGTTAAATATTTATGTGATAGTGGAAGAGTAGGGTGGGCCATGAGCATAATAGATGAGATGAAAATTCATGGTTGTCTGCCGAACACCAGAACCTACAATGAATTGCTCTGTGGCCTTTGCAAAGAAGGAAATTTCAGAGAAGCTTTTACACTTATGGGTGACATGATAGCCAATGGGGATGAGTTCAATGTCGTCACTTATAACACAGTGATACATAACATCTCACGGATGAGTATGATCAAGGAAGCTTTGCTATTGACTGGAAAGATGGTAGTCCATGGTATAAAACCTGATTCTTTCACTATTAATGGATTGATTTATGCTTCCTGTAAGGCAGGCTTAGTTAGAAATGCTACTCAACTTTTTGGTCAACTCTATTCAGAAAATTATTATAGGGATGTATTTTCCTATACTACTCTGATAGCTGGCCTTTGTAATGAGCAAAGGATGGATGATGCTTTGGTATATCTTCATAAAATGCTGGATGAAGGTATTTTCCCCAATGTTGTCACATGGAATGTGCTAGTACGAGGCATTTATGTGAACTCAGATTACTCTGTTATGATTAGAGTGATGAATGGCATTCTGAAGTAAGGTGATCAGGCTAAGAGAGTGGATGTTTGGATCTATGGCTTGTTGACCTGCTGTTTGCCAGTAAAAAGGATAATTTAAGCTTTTCAAGCAACCATGAAAACAGAAAAAAGGAGGGTCGTAAATGCCCTATTGGGGGTATATAAAGAGAAACATACTTGGTTTGCTCATGAAAGGAAGACTAGGGCAGACCTTGGTTGTCACCTCTAAATGAAATAAGTTGGCAGTTTGTCTGTCAAGCTTGCCTTTTGGATTATTGATAATTAACCAAGGTAACGACTTAGCCTCCTTAAGCACTTGCAATTGGCTTGGTTGCATAATCAAAAGTTTTTAACTCATACAAAAACACAATGATATGGTAACTACGATTGTTGATAATTAACCAATGTGATGACTTATATTAACACATACAAAAAAATTGATATGGTAACTACTAATGTGAAGAGAACAAAATAGTTGTATTTCACCTGATTATATGCTGAAATATCAGTCTGTGGCAGATCAACCTATTACATTACGAGATTAGCTTCAACAATTTCCATGGGGTAACATCCATACAAAATAGTTGTATTTCACTTGCTCTTAGGATGTATTTTTTCACGATGTATGGGCTATACCTGGAATTGGCTTATTAGTTTATAGCTTGATCCGTTGTTTTTCTGGGGATGAGCGGGTGGGGGAACACTTCCTAATGGCAAAATATAGTTGATTTAGTAAGAGCATTAATGTATCAGGACTGCTTGAGAATTGGAAATATTCATTGTAAGAGCAGAGCATGCCATCCCAATTTCAGCATGCCTATATTCAATTGTGACGAGAAGAATGTGCACTGGTAATTTGGGTTGCTTCACATTGAGGAAGATTTCACATTGTTCTTTTGAGACTTCTTACCTTAGAAAAGATCCAGCAAGTGAAGCTTACAAGACCTCACATGCGTTGGCTTTCTAATGAACATGAACCTGTTTGATTATACATTCTTCAAGTTTAAGATTGCTTTGTACATTGACAAATTTTTTGTCAGCAATTCAGATAGAAAAGCACCTTGCAAGAATGAATAGTTTCAAATCTAGATCGATAACAAGGTCCTTGAAAGTGACATACAACTACTGCCTGGAAATTACTCCTCGATTCTACCATCTACAATGTGTGTAGAACAAAGAACAGTAGAACATTCAAGCGAAGGAGGATTTTGTTCTCCTAAGAATAACGCAAGAGGTATTATCTTGTTACTCTGTTTCAACATGTAAAAGCTGGGTAACATGTGTGACTGCCCTCCAACGAATCTTTTCTATGTGTGACTGCGCTCCAACGAATCTTTTCTTTCTTTCTTTCCTTCTGTATCTATTCAACAGTACTAAATAGTTCTCAAATATGGTTAGATTCAAACATATTTGATTGATTTCAGTAAAGTCAGCAGTAGAGAACTGTAAATGCTATACTTGGTGCAACATAAGATCTCTTTTCTGCAGTGTTTTCAAAACCCAATCAAAATGTTTGATTTGAGAGATTTGAAAGTTTTTTAGTGGCATGACCTTGTAGAATTGTTCGATGGAGGGATAAAATCCATGTGAATGGCCCTAAATAGATTGGAGTGACACGTATTTTCTTGTACTTTGGTGAACTTAAAGCTAAGTTGTTTTATGGCTAGATAGCTTTCACTAACTTTTGATTCACTTTCAACTTTATTATTTCTTTGCTTATTTATACTTATTAGAATATATAACTCGAATAGGAAAATTATATGAATTTGGGTGGAAAATTCTTGACTTACACTGGTGCTAAATACAGAGTCAGAAGAATCACAGAAATCTCACATTTACAGTATGCCAATTTCCTTGAGGATGATGGTAATTAACACATGTCATGGTTAGTCAAGATGCGGTTGCTGGCTGGTTTTCCACTCTGCAAGCAGACAATTGGAGGGACAGTTGGAGTATACAATTCCCCAAAGGCCTTCCAACAGAATGGTTCATACATGTGATACTGTTCTTGTAGTGGTTGAAGCTCGATCCCGGTTATACTGATGTCTGAACATGGAGAAGCATCACTGCATGCAAAGTGAACTGGCTTCACTGTGTATGTCCCTCTGATGTTCTCATAGGCAATTCCTGACAGGGCTACGGCTGATGTCTGGTTTTTACAAGAAGATCTATCACAGTAAAATTGGTCAATGACAATCGGAGTCTGGACTTCAGATACTCTTATGTTTGAGAATGTTACACTTCGAACAGATCCTGATCCACCCTGCAATTCATAATATTTGTGCTGATATCCATTAGTGTTCCCAGGTACAGTTTTTGTGTGTATCTTTTCTATGCAATGCTTTTATAGCGGGACAAACAAAATGTAATTCCTTGTATGCCAATTGTAAGTTGTTTGCAGAATGGGATAAGAGAAATCACCTGCCAGGTCTTGATTCTGACACCATTTGTTGTGTCGTGCACGTTGATGTCTCTTACAGTTATATTGGAAACACATGCTTTCATGTTGTCTCTTCCAAGGCCACCAATGCTGATTCCATGACCAGGACCACAGTCTACACTGTGGATATTGATGTTTGTGCATCCTGTTTGGATGGAGACACAGTCGTCACCTATGTTTAAGCAAATGCAAGATCTCATGTTAGCAAATCTTGAGCAGTTTGTTACAGTGCAAGGTAATAATTCTGTTTCAATTGTGTTGAAAATTTGTATAGACTTTCTTGTTATCTTAAACCATTTAGATGCCATGGAGGATCTTAAACCAATCTTTTGTTCTGCAGCATTTAGGATGAATATCAAATGATCACCCTTTGAGCACAATGGGTGAGGAGTGAAATTGTTTGAACATGTACATGATCATTGTTTGCTGTTGATATTTGAAAAACTGATATCATATTCCTTTTCTATGCCAGAAAAGAAATGTTGAATCAGTAAAAACAGTTTACCACAGCTCATGTTGGTATGATGAATCATGACATCCCTTGAATTTTGCAGATGTATTCCATCTGTGTTGAGGCTTGTGCCAGGTGAATTGATTGTCATGTTGAAGACCTCGACTCCTTCACAATTGTCAAACTTGAGGTGGCATTGTGGACTGTTTTGGATTGTGATGCCAGTTATTGTTACATTATAACTCCGATAGAACCTCAGAGCCTGCAAATGTTTTGTATGGCGAATCATTGTTATATTGAATGGCAAAGGCTGCAAATTGGACGGGATTTCTTACAGTTGGCTTGATCTCCAGCAACTTCAGACTGAGTGCATAGTCGATCTGTCAAAGGTTTCACCTTGAAAATCAGTAATGTGCAAGAAATTCTATGATTTAGTTGGGTTATTATTGTTTGAGCGAGAAATGAATATGACTACTCTATGAAGGATGAACCATGGTCAGGATGTATTGTAACAGAGAGTGAACTTGACAGTCTTTTCCCCCTAGTGGTTAAGATTCTTTGATGGTGTGAGCAGGGATATCTAATCGATAATGTTCGAATGGAGATAAGATCAGCTATCTTACTGGATGAACATTAGACTCTGTGCTTGCCCACCATATGCTGCCTCGTCCTTCTATGACTCCACTACCACGAATTGTTATTCCTTGCAGTTTCGTGAACTCAATCCACCAGAGTAGGCCAGATCCCCAACTTTGGGAATCAGCTGGGGCCAAAATTGTTCCATCTAACTGCAACAGGCACAAGCGATTCTTTAGGATTAGTCATTTTATTTCTGGTGAGTTTTATATACCCTAGCAAATTATTTCATCCTCTCTCACCCTGGATGAACCTAAATAAATGATCTTGTTTTCTAGTCTTGTATCTTATATGTTATTTTTTACTCTTCTTTCCATTTATTTATTTCTTCTGTCCTTGTTAAATTCATGACTATATAGCTAGTTTCCAACAGGCATTTAAAACTGTTTGTGTAGACCAAATACAATTGATTACTCTGATCCTGGAAACTAGCCAATAGCATGATGAACCTTGCAGTGGATTGCTTTTCCTAGCACTAAACAAGATCACTATTCTGCAAGTCATCGCAAATGGCCGACTTCTGTTTCCATCCTCTGGTCGTAGGATTACCTGGAACACAATGTTTGGCTGACAATAAGGTCCAGAAAAGGAGATGGGGCCTACAACGAATTCAAACTCAGCTGGAACAATCAAAACTGATCCTTCCACCTTGCACGCAGCAGCCCATGCAGCCTCGAAAGCCTGCAGCAAACCAAGGTCAGAATCTTAACTTTCTCCACCAAATCTTGTTTCTTAGCTCATGATTCTACATGCACTTTCATCAACCACAAACAACCTTTTAAAAAGACAACTAAAAGAATCAAGTAGTTGAAAAGAAGGCAACTGTATTCTGATTCCCTGTGACAGTTTACATTATGACATTGAAAAGCAAAAAAAAAAGCAGCACTTTGTTTTTTCTCACTACAAAGGCACCTTTTTGTTTTTGTCACACATTGCATCACAAAAAGTCCTCTCTTTGTTTCAATTTGGATTTGCCTACATGCCAAATTACAAGGACTAATTAGCAAGCATATTTATGGACTAACTCTCCCCATAAGCTGATTTGTAAAATGCTACAGATAGAAGTTTAGCTAATGAAGCAGAAGGAAGAATGTGCGAGAAAGCTGACCTTGGTGTCATCTTTGACACCATCCCCGTTGGCTCCATAATCAAGCACACTGAACATGGCGGCCGGATTCGGCACCTGGTGCTCTGTTCCCGGATACGGTGGTATTGAACTCGGAGGTGGATTCAACTGATCGTCTCTACCGTCACCGTGATCATCACCATCACCCTTGCTGCTACCGACACTCGTATGTCTTCCCTTCTTTCTTGCCATGGCGGAGGGAGGCCACTTTGGCTTCCAATGCCTTTGGTTCCTTGCTTCACAGCCGTCAAATTTAGTGCATAACAAGAGGACAAGGAAGAAGAGCAGCAGCACAAAGCATTTCAGCCTCATTCTGCTGAATCAATGACAGAGATGAAAAGATGGAGAGGAAGCTGAGTTTAAATAGGCATAGGCCCCAGCACTCCCAGTCGCGTGTGCCCACCTAAGCAGCTCCTACGTTTCCGCAAATTAAAAGAAAGAAAAAAAATGATACGTTCAACTTATTTTATAAATATTTGTAACAAATACATAATATTTAGAACATCAAACACATGATATTTACGTAAGAAATTGTCTAAATACATAATGCCTTGGTCCAATTGCGATAACATTCGGTCCAGCCCAGTGCAGTTTCACTTGTCTCGGCCCCGAAAAGCCCTTGGTCAGTTCGGTCCTACGACTGCACATTTGTTCGTCTCGTATATTCAGCCATATGTCTTGGCCACTCAGTCTTGGTCACATAGTTCAGTCATTCAGTCTCAGTTGCACAGCTCGGCTACATAGTTTCGACCACTCAGTTCGGGCCTTCAGTCTCGGTTGCACAGCTCGGCCACTTAGTCTCGATCATATGCTCAGTCAAATCGGCCGCTTAGCCTCACTCGGCCCCCACCACTTTGACCTCTGTAGTTACTCGGCCTTACCAGCCAATTCGACCTCCTCCAAGCACTCGGCCTCGGCTAGCTTGACTTCGATCGCTCTCGATTGACCGATCTCTTCGGCCCTTTGATACATGCAAGCTCAGCTGCTCTGCTTGACTACCACTCAGCCCCTCTCGGTCACCTTCAGTACTAGAGAACAATCAAGTGTGCGAGCTTTGTCAAAGGATTAGTACGATTACTAGATTTCCAGACCTGCTAGATCTCTTTATGCTTGTACCTACAGCTGAAAGATGAAAATAATCAGCTCTATCAAGTCATGAGGTGGTTAGCAATCGTCATGATCTCCTAATGATGTATCACTAGCTCATTTGTAAGTAAATCATAGAATTTGAGACATTGTAGCAGTCTGTTCCCTTGACAGAAGGGATGCTTCCTTCAGCTACTATATAAACTCCCTACAGGTGTGAATGTCTCTCTCTCGAATTTTCTTCACCTTCGCATATTGCTTCTTCATTCTTGCTCTCTGTTGACTTGAGCGTTGGAGTGGTCTATCGGGAATTCTCAGCGCCTCGCTGACCCCTTTGCTCAGCTTTTTCTTTTTAGGTTCCTTCATCGGCAGGACTAGCAAAGGTTGAGGTAGCATATTCTTGATTGATGGCTTAACCGTCTGCGACATCTAGCTAGAACAATATATACACACACAAACTTCTTAATAAATATGTTCACGAACCTTGAAGCGAACATATTTATGAGTTCACGAATCAAATAATATAAACTCGAATTTAGTTCGATAATATTTTCGAATTCGAAATCAAGTTCGAACTTATCTCCTTAACTTAATTGAACAAATTCAAACGATTTTTTTTTTAAATCGAGACTCGAATAGTTCATGAGCGATTTAACTCGTTTACATCTCTAAAAGTACACATAGGAACAAATAAAAAGATCAAAATTTAAAAAATGATTTTGCTAGTTAGTTAACTAAGAAACTATGTATTTTTCTAGTTTATTTATTGATTGATGTACAGTGGTATAAGCAATACAGGAACTTAACTGCTCTGGGGCATTAAGCATTACCGATCATTAAGCTCGTAAGATTAGGCTTGATTTTTGGGTTGGAAAATCGGCAATTTGTTCAGATTCAGTTAGTTCCAAGACGAGCTAAAGTTCACGGTCGTCCATCATCTTCACGTCATCATCTCGCATCTTGGCTCCGATGTCGCCCGCGGCCTGCGACGCTCTCTCCTTGGCCGCCTCGTACCTCTCCCTCGCTTCCTTACCTTCTTCTTCTCGCCTTCTGATCTCCACGTCGCCGCCGGCGTCGCACTCATCCGTGGTCGAGCCGCACCCCGAAGAGGAGGAGAGCAGCAGCGACGTCACCAGCAGCAGTCCGCTCGCACAGATCAACAGCCTCGCCGCCATCGCTGTCGTAGTCGAAGTGCGCGCACAGGAACGAGCGAGCGAGAAGGAACGCCGTTTTGATATGGAGTGCCACTGCATTTGCACGTGTCTACGCGTGGCGGATGCGCAACAGGAGGCAGAGCCACGTGGTTTACTGATAGTTTTTTTTTGTTCTTGTCTGATCGATCGATATGTCGACTAAGTTTCATGTTAACCGATTGAATCGATAATGGTCGTCTCTCGGAGCAAAGTGTGAAAGTGAGTTATGAAAAAGGTCCCGGGTATAGGTGAGTTGGTTACGACGCAACAGACTTGCAGAAGAAGATAAGGGTTCGAATCCTGACGAAGTCAGGCAATACCCTCCTACGTCGTAATCAACTGTACTTTCTCGATTTACCTCCTCACAGATGGTCGTGGGGCCGATCGTGTGGATGGTCATGGCGCCGATCGTGTGGGACCGGCAAGTTTCATGACCCACTTTTTTGCAAAAGAGTTATGAAAAAGAGATCCATGAGACATAACTGAGTTGATTACAATACAATCGAGTTATAGAAGAGAACAAGAGCTTGAATCTTAATGAAGTAAGTAATACCCTTTTGCATTGTGATCAACTGTAATTTTTAGATTTATCTCCTCATAAATGATCGTAAGATCGATATTATTCTTCTCACAAATTGATCTTGAGATTGATTCGTGTGAGACTTTGAAGTGATGAATTCGATTGCAAAAAAAAGAGTGCACAAATTGATTACGAGGAACCAGCGAAGGCATCGGCTTCACTTGTGCTGTCCCTTCTTTTTCCAGAATTCCCCAAACATTCGAATTGCGGGCGCCTTCTTCCTTTTCCGGTCGCCCTCTTCCTCCATTGCCAGCGGCGATCCCCAGGCCGCGCTGTGCAGCTTGTCCACCTCGTCGCGATCGTCCGCCAGCACCGCCGCCGCGGCCGCCTCCGCAGCCTTCCGCCACTGCTGCGTCTGCACCCTCAGCCGCTTCATCTCCTCCTCCAGTGCAGCCTTCGCGGTCTCCGTCGCCTCCAGCTGCTCCGCCAGCCGCCCCGCCCTCGCCTTGCTCTCTTCCTCCACCGAGCTCAGCTTCGCCAGCAGCTCGGCGCCTCTTTCGCTTCTGCGGCGCCGGCGATCCTCTTCGTCTCTTCGGCGGCTTGCGTCTTGAAGATCGTGTTCTCTTCGAGCAGAATCTCCACTTCCTTCTCCTTCTCGAGCAGTTTGGCCTCGAGATCTTCCACCAGCGCATCTCTCTTCTCTTCCTCTTTAGCCTTTCCGTCTTCTTGTACGGCTTCCTTCGCGATCATCGTCGTCGTCGTTTCCTCCGCATTGTTTCCTTCCTTTTCCTCGCCATCAGCCTCGTGCTCGCTTTGCGCCTGTAGAAGATCACCTGGGACTACGACTTCGAAGACGTCCATCGTCGCTGGCGAAGTGACTGTTTCTCCTTCCGACTTGCTTTCATGCTCCCGGACATCGCCTTCTTCATCGTCTCCAGGAGGGGGAGGACACTCGTCTTCTTCGCATATTTCTTTCGGAGCCAGGATGGCTGCCGGGAGCCGCTTCTTGGCCTTGGCGAGACCTTGCTCCACTTGTTGTTCGTCGGCCTCCGCCGACTCCAGTCGCTTCCGCAGCTTCTTGAGCTCCTCCTGGACCTTGCTCAGCTTGGTTTCCAGATCAACCACCTTCGCGCCTCTTCTCCTCTAATTCCGTCACATCGCCGGCAAACTCAGTTCAGATTCTATAAATGTACGACAACGAGGAGGAGGAGGAGATCGAGAAGAAGAAACACTACCTCCTGCAGGACACCGCGAGGGGACACCTTGGGGCTGCGGTCGGCGGCTGCGGGACGGCGCACGGCGTTGGCCTCGGAGCAGGCGGTGCTCTTGAGGTGGAGCGGCACCCGCGGCGACTGTCGCTGAGACGCATCCGATCCCCTGTACGCCAACGAAAGGAAGCCACTCTCATCTCGTCGATCTCAACACGCCATTCATGCAAACAAAGACTTAAATAAGACAAAAACAAATCCCTACCTCGACCTCGGCATCGGATTGAAGGGTAAGCCCACGCTCCTCCTGCAGTTCAAATTCGAAACGCTCAACCTGAAGGAAATGAGAAGAGATCCATGAACAGCAGCTTTTAAATATTGGCCAAGTAGCTGACCGATGACTAGAGAGAGAGAGAGAGAGAACAGTGACTGCTTGCCAACACCAAATCAGAATCGTCTTCATCAGGTAAACTTTGAGATATTAAACCTGTTTTTTCCCTCTGCCATAGAGACGATGCAGCTGGGTTGGTTGAAGACCAGCTGAATTTGAGTTCAAACCACCAGCTTTGTAGTCCTTCCAAGTAGGAGAGTTTGAAGCATTCAGACTCAGTGATATCAGTAGCTCCTTAACTGAAGTGATCGACTAGCTATGATCTTGTAGCATGTGGTAAGATCATTCAGAACGTATGATCTTTATTAGTGCAGCAGTCTGGTGAAAGGTGAAAGGTGAAAGCGTGTTAAGGTCAAGGAATTCTGCTTGCTTTCAGATGAACATCACATGTGATCTCCCTGCTGCAAGGCCCTACCTCTCTTAATATACATCAACAACTACAATCTTTATTGATAAAGCAGAGACCACTGTGCCCACGGCCGTTTTACTTTACAGTAGAAAAATCAAATTCATATGATGGATGCATGATATAAAAAGTTACTGACTCCCTTTTTTTTCCCTTCTGTCTGCATCTGCAATACGACAAAGCTGCTGTAGAGTCAGTGAACTCTCATAAAAAGATAAAAGACCCACTGCTATTTTCTTTTCTGATCCTGTTCCTGTTCCTGTTCTCGGCCTACTGTTATTTTCTTTACTTTTTTCAGCGTCCTTGTCTGCTTAAAAATTGCCATTTACCTGTCGTCTTTTCAGTAGTGTGACACAAAGAGCCATGAGCAACGTGAAGCACCGAGGGTGACTTTGGCATCTACTGAGGCATTCTGTGGAAGTAGTAGTATAACAAGTGAAAATGAAGCAACATGTTGCTGCATCACCATCAGTAGAAGAAGGGTTTACTTTAGAGCTTACGATCGTCGCAGGGAATAAAGAATTAATGCAGTAGCCGCAGCAGACTCTTCGTAGGCGCCGAGAACAAGGTCAGTGCATGGCTCCAGCTGCACAACACACAATCTTTTGTGCAGAAAACAGCTGATCCCGGGCTGCAACATGATTACATGAAGAAGATATTTTGTTATTAATCATTAAAAAGATATTTCGCTCTATTTATGTCAAAATCCACCCAGATATTTTCATTTTAAGATAATCTCTTTGTTTGAATAATATTTATATATTTCTCCTTCAAAATTCATAAATAATACTAAAGACAGATACACAAGCTGCAATCCCTTATTGAATGATGTAACTAAATATTCGATCTCAAAATAGACTCTACCATTCCATGATATGATTAATAATTAACCTGTGCTGATAAAAAAATATTAAAATAATAAAATATAAATAATTAACTATGCAAATAAGAATAAATTAAATTGACTTTATATATATTATTTGGGGGAAATTAGGGTTAGAGAATTTTAAAGGAAAAGCTGAAGAAAAAGGTCATCGAGAGAAAAGTTTGATTTTTTATTTGCAGTTTTACATAAAGGTCTAATAATTTTAAAATTTATAATTAACTCCTTTTTAATTATTGAAAGATATAACAATTTAAATTATTCTTCCTTGCTGGGCAGTCCCAATGTTAAATAACTATTATAACATATGCATGTGCACGGGATCAATAGTATGATATAAAAATATAAAGAAAAATATCTGGAGAGATCATAGTTCTAAGCATGCATAAGTTATATTGTTCTAAGCATGCATAAATTATCTTTCAAATTTATTTGATAGATGCAATATGAAAATTAATGGAGTGAAGCTCAGATATTTAAATTATAATATATAGAGAGAAGTAATTCGGATAATAGAATGGGTAGGATTTTATTTTGATAATTAATAAAAATATACTCTTTGGAGCCTCTTTTAATTATCCTTAAAGAAAAAGGTAAAAAATCAGACAGGACATATCAAATTGTACAAACCATCCTTTTTAAAAATAAAAATAACAAGAGCAATATATCAAACATTTTATTCTCAGAATATCTCTTATTTAACGGTGTTATAGTAGCTGCCGATAATTATTACAACGTATAAAAATTACTAAGATATCTTCTACAATATGTAAAAGATACCGAGTAACTGCAATAATATTTTTTTTTTACTTCCAATGCTATTGTAGTAATTAATATTATCTACCATAATATGCAAAAGCTACTCTATAACTATTACAACATGTAGCAGCTGCTACAACTATTTCATAATGATTTTGATCAATTTAAAATAATTTTAACTAAGTTGATAAAAAGTATTTTGATATAATAATCTTCAGAGTTTAGAATTTATTATTCAAGATTTTAAAATTTAGGATTTAACTATAATTAGGTAGGAGCTACTTGATAGCTACTACAAGGTGTAAAGACTATTTAGTAGATGCTACAACATATATAAAAATTAATTATTCATTTTAATCAAAATTATTACACATAAATAATTATTATATTAAAAAAAATTTTATTAACTTTCAAAATTATTTAAACTTCATTAAATTATTTTAAAATAATTACAATTAAATCATAAATTTTAAATTTTAAAATCACTTGAAAACAATAATTATTAGGTAGTTTATATATATCATAATAATTATTTAATAGTTTATGTTGTAGTAGTTTTCTATAGCTACAACCACATCATTGAATAAGAAGTATTCTGAAAATACAATTTTAAACAGGACGCCCTTTTATTTTCTTTTGTTTTTTTAAAATGTCCTTTCGTGATTACATAATTTTAGTCCTTTTTTATTTTTGCACAAAAAAAAACATTTTAATGACATGCAAAATAGTGGTACATCGCACGCGTACCATGCAAGTTCTTTAGTGGGCCCCACTCGTTCCCGGGGCAAGGGACAATGGTGTAACGGTAGGACATCCGGATTGTGACTTAGGGACCCGCGGTTCAATCCCCAGCTACGACGTATTGGTAGGAATTTTCTTTCAAATGGGGAACGCAATCAAAGGATGCTAGGCATCTGGATTGGCCGTCATATGCGCTTCCTGATTTACTCTGGTGGTCAATGGAAAATTTTCGTGGGACCGAACCGATCACCCACATGGATTGAGTCCATGAAACTGACTAAAATTTATCTTTTTTTTTTTAATGGACCCCATTCCATATTCACCCGCGAGGAGGTGTAGTCGGTCCAACTCCAT
The DNA here is from genome assembly GCF_044706935.1 of Curcuma longa. NCBI lineage: Eukaryota > Viridiplantae > Streptophyta > Magnoliopsida > Zingiberales > Zingiberaceae > Curcuma > Curcuma longa. The sequence continues at coordinate 4,958,364 of NC_133862.1, read as the reverse complement.
GCAGTTTGTCAGATTAATATTTTGTTGTTGTTTGCAGGTTGGCTCCCAGCGAAATTTCAGGGACGATGTCTGTCTTTCTGTCTGTTTAATTTTAATACCATCTATAATATAAAATTTATATAAAAATTCACTTTAGATTATATACGGGAACAAAATTTTTAAAACAGTCTATCTATTATTTAACATTTATTGTATTTTCCAATTGACGAGTTTTAATGTGGATGAAAAATCAACATAAACAAATTAAAAACTGCAAATAAATAAAGGATTATTAAAAAAAAGTATTGTCAAACAATTTGTTCTCTCTCAATTGTCTCCTTATCTTTCCATCTAAGATTAAAAACTCCTTGTTACTTCAAACAATGAAACAATGAAGGATAGGAATCCCATGGCATCAAGTGGGCACGCGGTACCGCAAGCACACGGGGCCGCCGTACGCGACCGACCGAGACAACCTCACAAGAGTGGTGCGGATGTCGTCCTTAGTCATGTACAATCACCATATATGTGGTCGCTAGTCTAGTGAAACTCGATCATAAATTAGGAGAAATTGAGAGAGAAAATTACTTTCCGTCCAATTTGAATGGATGAAAAAAAATTCAAAAATGATCCGTAAATAAATTTATAAATCTGTCCAAAATTTCTACCGTGAAATTTTTTTTCAAAACTTTTATTTCGTCCTCCCTATTAAATAGGGTATAAAAGTGCACCCTTAAAACTGTTTAAAATAATTTTAATCAAATTACTTGGTAGCTTTAACCAATTAAAATATATTTTAATTAACTCGAAACAAAAAGTCAGAGAGTTTGACTAGACGTCCCACCCGATTTTCTAAATACGGTAAAGTCTCTGTTTCCTTGAGTTGACTTCCTCCAGAAAAGTTTCTATTTCAGGTTGCAAGTTCGGCAGCAAAATTAAATCGAGTAATCGGAAAATGAGTGGCCGTCCGCCGGAGCCGCCGCGTCGGAGCAAGTGAGCGACGCTATCGAACGGAAGGAATGGTCGTCCAAAAAGTCCAAGTCACCGCCCGCCGGTGCTTGGACGGCGGCCATCGGCTTCGGGCGAGTGGTTCCGGCGAGCGAGTTCCGGTGCGTGGGGACGGGGTGGTTGTGCTCCGCCGTGTAGGTGATGTGCAACATCTCCGGATCCGCCCTGCTTCGCTCCACCTGCTTCTTTGCCTCACAATCCTTGGAGCTGCTGCACCTGTAGTATCCTCTGTTCCCACCCCAAAAAAGATCTCAGTTTTGAATCAAAAAGGATATTTTAAGTACTGTAATCGACCGCCGATCCTCACTCGATCCATTACCGTGGATAAGGGGAGCCTTTGATGGGCTTCTGCCCGTACTTCCTCCACGCCCACCGGTCCGGGTGGACGCCGTCGGCCGGCACTTGGCACGACACCTTCTTAACAGAATTCTTCCTGCGTGCACAATCAAGTCCGTTGGCGATCACAACGATCGAACAGAAAACGAGAGAAGAGTAGCATAGCAAAGCGAGTCTGCACCTTCGTTTAGAGCGTGGAGTTTGGGGGGCCGCCCTCTGCTGCCGCCGAGCAGGGAGCAGAGGAGCGGTGAGGGAGAGAAGCGGCGGCGGCGGCGGCGCTTGCTGAGGCTTGCAGAGATCCTGTAGCTCATGAAAGACGCTGAAAAATTGGTCCTTTGAAACTTGTGCGGCCTGCTCCTCGGCGAAGGAGCTGGCAGCTCTGACCACGGCGTGTAGATCCCAATTGTTGTCATCCATGAGAGATCAGTTGAATTGGCTAAGCAAGGGAAGAAGTGGAGAATTTATAATGGATAATGTGGTGGAAGTGGTGGTGGTGAGGTAGATAGATGAAGCCATATTGACAGATCGGGGAAGTATCTAGGGGATAGATTTACTCAATCTAAGACGAGAATCTGCCACTAAGTTTGGCGTTCTCAATTGTCAAAAAGGAAGAGTGCGCGGATGTTGCTTCCACGGCGCCGAAAATAAAAGTGATGATGGCGATCGAGCGATGGACGGAGGGCTGGCCGGCTTCCGGCCATCGCCGTGATGTGGACGCCTTTCTGCATGCGCAGGCGCGAGAATTAATTTTTTGCTTGGGGTTGACAAATTGAGATAACGAGAGAGAGGGTGGTCCATAAGAAGAGAATGAACTGATCTTGTAATAAAACAAACTGCAGAAAAGTATTTAAAAAGAAGAAGAAGAAAAGAAAATGTTATCAAAAATCTTAGTGGACTTGGTGGTTAGTTTATAGATAAAGTAGGATATTATTTGGTTACGTTTGATTATAATAGATAAAGTACAATATCTTAATTGATTATTATCTGAATCTTAACGGTGCTAATGTTTTTTATAATTTTAATATTCAATTCTTACAATCTTATTAATCATCCAAATAGATGTTTATATTTGGTTGTAATGTATCTTGTATGAGTTTTGAGCTCTCGTTGTCTTAGAGAATCCATCCTTATCCTATTTTCTACTATTGCACTATAGAAAAAATAATAATAAAAAAAGTGCTAATGCTAATTTCAAAGTAGGGTTGATGTTTTTTTAGGTTTCTTATACTAGATGTTTATGTTTGGTTGCAATTATTATTTTTATTTTGACAAAAATAATTAACCAAATGAAAAATGCAGTTATTTAGTTATACCAAGTATTCTTGTTTAACTATATAAAATACAGATGCCATTATTAAATTATAGCAAGTATTTTTATTTAGTTATAACAAATGTATAGCAAAAAAATATTGTTTAATCAAAATAATATCACATGCCGTCTCTGTCTATTTTTATTTTTAAAAATATTTTTATTGTAACAGTTATAATATCATAGCTATTGCAACTACATAGTTGTTATAACTATATAATTATTACAATATAATATTGATTAATATTGATTAGAAATAAATTATCTATATTGTAGAGCTATGAACTATAACTATTATAATATAATATTGATCGATATTAATCAAAAATAAATTATCTATATTATAGTAGTTACGATTCCGTAACTATTATAATATAATTTTTTTAATAAAGGTAAATTGTATTAAGAAAATTTCATGATCTTAAATCGTGATCTTATACAGGGAGCACTCAAAAATCTAAAAATATACATTTGAATCTTCGTAAACATTCTCTCAATGCTTGAGACTCCACCCTCGTATTGATATCGATTACGAGTTTGCTAAATCAAATAAATCATACATATGATACTCAAGTGTTGAGCTTTGTTAAGCATGCTACTCCCATTGAACTGGTGCAGGAAGAGGTTCCATATGTCTTCTGCTATCCAAAATCTATGGCTCATGTGAAGCCAACATCGGACCTTTGCTCATAGAGGGTTGATGGCGGGCAGGTGAAGAAAATGTGGTCCACCGTCTCGTCCTCCCATTGACACAAGGGGCATGTCTTGCGGTCTTCATACATCAATTTATTCTTGGTGCGTGTTTTTCTATTTACAAGAAGCCACATGATGAATTGGTGCTTTAGCATGATGTACGACTTCCATATAACTCTCTGCTCATGGCTTCCTGTTGACCCATGGCTTGAAAAAATCATATGCAACAATTGTATTACCAAGCCTCTATTCTGGAGCAAACCAAGAATCCAACAGGCCTGCATTGTCACTGGGTCCCTCCGTTGTCCGGACCAGACTAGGTCACGGCGCCACCGCGCTGGGTGCCTCTGCAATGGGTGTCTCTACTCTATGCACCAGCATGACAATGGGTGCCTCCACTCTGCGCACCAACGTGCATTACCTCTGCACTTGGTGTTGCTACTCTGCGCACCACTTAGCACTAGGTGCCTCCGCTCTGCGCACTAGTCTGGGGTGCACCGCCTCCTCCGCACTAGATGCCTCTGCTTTGCGCATCGCCAAGGCACTGAGTGCCCTTACTCTCCGAGCTCGCTTGGGTTGTGTCGCTTCTGCACTGGATGCCTCCACTCCGGGCGGAGCCACCTTTATGCACCACCATGACAAAAAATCCTTAGATTCCGGTGCCGCCGCTCTACGTACTACACATGACATTGGGTGCCTCTGCTCTACATACCACCATGACACTGGGTGCCTCCTCTGTCAGCCCCACTCTAGCCTGGACAGAATCTGTCCCCAACTGAACAACTTGACGAATCTGGATGAGTTTCTTGATGAGTGGATTGTCGGATGCCTTCATTTGCCACTCCCACATCTCAATGTGCGCTGAAGGTATTGATGATGAACCCAACAAACCCAAAGAGTTCCCTTCTTGTGTTGAATATTCCACAGAGATTTGGACAACAATACAAAGTTCCATGCTCAAAGATCGCGCAGTCCGTTTCCTCCTTCCTTTGCCAAGCACATGGTAGCCCATGAGATGGGTGGATGCTTGGTGAACCAAACAAAGGAGCGACATATGATATAGATCTTGTCAATGACTACACATGAAATCAGTAAGATAGAAAGTCAAAAGCATTCGATACCTTGGAGCACCGTCTTCATCGATTCAAGTTTCCTAACATACGATAAGGTTTCCTTTAGCCAAGAAGTAAGCTTTCGCATGATAGCCTCTATCAATGGACAGCTAGTACATAGTTTCTCCATTGTCCTGAGGATGCCAAGATAGAGGAACGGAAAGGTTCCACGTTGAAAACCTGTGATCTGCACATCTGCCTCTTCACGATCCGATCATTCAGCCCAGTCTGGACTTGTGGAGGTTCGGATGAAGTCCTACGGTGCTTCCAAACTCCTCTAAACAACCTGCCACTGAGGTCACCGTTGATTCGTCGGCCCAAACGAAGATGAACAGGTCGTCTGCATATGCCAAGTGTGTGTTCCACAAACCACCCCACATGGGATGATAATGGAATGTGGGTTGCCTTGCAAGTGACTGTGAAAGCAACTCCAAAAACAATTCAAAGAGAAACGGTGAGAGCAGATCACCTGTCGTAGCCCCCTCCATCCTTTGAAGATTTCGTACATGGTGTCGTTGATGCCCATCGAGCAAGATACAGTTGTAATGCACTCCTCAATCCAAGCCACATATTGTGGGAAACCAAAACGTCGAAGGGCAACTATCATATCAAGAAGGTCCAATCTACCGTATCAAAGGCCTTTTGTAGGTCTACTTTAAGCACACATCTTGGTGAAACTAGTTTATGTATACAGTTCCGTAACAACTCTTAAGCAAGATGAATGTTTTCCACTATGAATCCATCTTCTGCATAAGCACCCTATGCAGGATTCTAGACAAGTTACTAGCACCTTTGAGATCACGGGCGGAGCCAAGTACAATTCCACTCGAGCTTTAGCCCGGGGGCCCAATGGATTTTTTTTAAAAAATTGTTCTTTAAATTTATTATAAAAAAATAAAAAATATAGGTAATAAAGGAAGCTAGCCCAGGGAGATTGAGATTAGCCCAAGACTACAACATTCCTGGCTCCGCCATTGTCTGAGATGACTTTGTAAGTGTTCATATTGTAATAGCTATAAACTATAATTATTATAATATAATATTATTAGTATTGATCAAAATATAAAAAAATCTATATTATAGCAATTATGATCCCGTAATTACTATAAGAACATTAAAAATAAATATATTTTTAAAATAAAAATATAATGAAATGTTATTTTGATAATACATTAAAAAAAAGAAATACTTTTCAACATTCTAATAAAAAAAGGAGTATGTCATGATCCACATTTTGTTTATGCTCATGTAATATCCATCCATTCCTTTGGTAACTAGCTAATGTTGTACTCGTTCAATGTTTCTTCTATCGTGCCTCGAACCAAATGGTGATGGGGCATGCGCACTCATCGGCCATCATCCTAAACCCATCCAAATTCAAATTCTCCATCAATCAGCACTATACGTGGCAAGGGTTTGTTCCTACTTGACAATCAAAGGTATTAAAGTCCCACACTCCACATCCATTAAGAAACAGTGATCGGATGCCAATATATATCCTTATCAAGAGGTTGACTTCTTCTCCACGACCCCATACACTTGCTTCAACTTGTACCATTCTCAAATCTCAAAGATCTTTTCCGACGTTGAAGAATCTTGTTTCTTTGTTTTTCTGGGGTTGACTTCCACTTTAAATTTAGTAAAATAGAGAAAGGCATTAATTAAACCAATCATCATCAAAAGTTTTAGATTCAAAATTTATCTTCCATTTGTACTTCTAATAAACCAACAGTGTTTAATATTCAGATTTTTTATCATCAATGCTTACGAAGCATCGACATAGATTAATATTAGTCAATTAATAGTTAATTACTATATTAGATTATGAGTTGATTGTGTAATAGCCTATATACACCTTGAGCATCCTTTCATCTTCATTGGCGTTCGTCTTTGTCTTTATCACCAAACTTGATCTAAGTTATGCTTCCCAATCTTCATTTGCAACCTTATTCCTCATCTTCATCGCATTCCTGTCATCCTTCTTACCCCTTTCATCTTTGCACTTCTACCATGTCGACTGATGATTAATTCGCTCAATCTCCATTCACCAAACACCACCAACATGACTCTCTCTCTCTCTCTCTCTCTAGATAGAGCTCCTTTTTAATGCTCCTGGCATATGTGAGTGAGTTGATTATTGTAGGAACAAGAAGTGGACAAAAATCGAATGTTGATAAAATCGAGATAATACCCATCCTGTAATTGTCAATTGAAATTTTCTGATTTACCTCCTCACAGATAATCGTGAGACCGATCATGTGAGACCATTGGATGACAGATTTCACCTTTTCCTACAAAATGACACCCAATTAATACACCTCCATAAACTAATTTGTTCTCCACACAAACCGTGACATATTAATCTCCATGAGCATCAAAGGGCCAAACTGATCACTTTGCTACTTCCTCTTGTTCCTCTCACCTCTCCATGTCTATAAATTAAGATGGGCAAAAATAATAAAAAAAGGCGTCCATCATTTAATAAATCAATAAATCGTCATATAAGCGCCCATAAACTATTTGAAATACTCTTGGACCAATTTTAAGATTTAGATTATAGTGGTTGACTGTTAATTTCTACAACAGTATGATAATTAATTTATGTTAATTTTACTTCTGTGAAAGTGATAATCTATTAAAATAATATTTTAACAAACAAAATAAATCAAATAGACTCCATCATACCCAATACAATTAAAATGAACTGTGGAGAAACTAGTAGCTAATTGTCACGACGTGTAGAAACTGACTGTTAGTTTCTACAACCGTGTGATTAACTTATATTAATTTTATTTATTTGAAAATATTAATCTGGATAATATTTCAATGGGCACAACAAATTAAAAGGGCTTCATCACATCCACTACATTTAAAATGAATATTATTTGATTATAATAGACCATGTAAAAGCTAGCAACTAACAACTAAAATGTGTAGAAGGCTACTAGTTTCTATAATATGTGATTAATTTATATTAATTTTTCTTATTTGAAAAAAAAAACCTGATTAAAATGATATTTCAATGAGGTAAACAAATTAACGAGACTCCATCACACTTATTACATTTGAATGAGTATTATTTGATCATGAATGGTCGTGCAAAAACTACCAACTAACTGCTACAACGTATATAAGTTGATAGCTAGCTTCTACAACAGCGTGATTAATTTATATTAATTTTGTTTATATGAGTGATAACCTGATTAAAATGATATTTTTATGAGCTAAATAAATTAATGAGACTCCATCACACCTATTATATTTGAAATGAACATTATTTAATTACGATTGGTCATGTAGAAGCTAGCAGCTTACTGCTATAACTTGTACAAGTTGACAAATAGTTTCTACAACAGTATGATTAACTTGTGTTAATTTTACGTTATTTGAGAATGATAGTCTGATTAAAATCATTTCAATGAACAAAACAAACTAAGGGGATTCTATCACACCCACTACATTTGAAATAAACATTATCTGATCATGATTGACTGTATAGAAGCTAGCAATTAACTACTATAATGTGTAGAAACTAGCTGTCAATTTCTGTATATAATTAACTTATATTAATTTTAATTATTTGAGAGTGATAATCTAGTTAAAATGATATTTCAATGAGCTAAACAAATTAAGGGAACTACATTACATCCATTACATTTGAAATGAGCATTATCTGATCATGATTGGTCTTGTAGAAGGTAGCAACTAACTGCTACAACGCGTAAAAGTTGACTGCTAGCTTCTACAATATTGTGATTACCTTATGTTAATTTTATTTATTTGAGAGTGATAATTTGGTTTAAAGAATTTCAATACGCAAAACAAACTAAAGAGACTCTATCATACCCACTATATTTGAAATGAATATTATCTAATCACGATTGATCGTATAGAAACTAACAACTAGCTACTACAATGTGTAAAAGTTAACTGCTAGCTTCTACAACAGTGTGATTAGCTTATATTAATTTTGCTTATTTAACAGTGATAACCTAATTGAAATAATATTTCAACGAGCAAAACAAATTAAAAAGACTTCATCACACCTATGACATTTAAAATGAGTATTATCTAATCATCACGATCACACCTATTACACTAATACTCACATATGAGCATGCAGATAATTATTTATTTATTACAATAAGGTATGATATTCGTCATGGTAAAATCTATATTAAACAATATTGTGGTTGAGAAGACAAAAATAAAAGTGATCGAATCGACCAATGGAAATTACGTAGTTCTTAAATATTATATTTTTTATAAAAAAATTCCCTTACTATATAGTATAAAATAATCTAATCTCCATAAATAGATGATGTTTACTATAAAAGCAGAGAGCAAATTGAGACGACGACCTCTCACTCTCAACTAACAACCTACAGCTTCAAATAACATATTAAAATGTCACCTTCCAGGCACCATCCACGCTTCCGATCAACTTACAAGCAGAAACGTTCCCGGATGAATCCTCCTAGTCCACCACCATTTCTTCGTTAGCCAACTACAAATAACTGTCTGCAAAAGAAAAAAGAAAAAACATAAATATTACATAACTAAATGCACTAAAACTGCTCTGCACACAGCAACAGATAGCAACGTAGATGGTTTCTTCACTAGACAACCAAAAAAAATGGCATGCTCTGCAATCAATCCAAAGTAACTAGTTCAGTTCTTCTGCAAGTTAAAAGGCTATCGCACTTATAATTGTCCCTCAATTTTGCTCACTAAAACTGGAGTTGTAAGTTGTAGTTTTCATTTTCCTATTCAAAGATGATCATTAAGACCTTCCTTGTAGCAACCAAAATGCCCTTTGCCAATCCCTAATACAATAGACTTCAAAAGGCATAATACAATTAGCCACTTGCATGAGGAGTTTGTGGGTGAACAACCCTAGCACAACCAAGAAAACCATTGATACCTTCCTTGGGGTAGTTGAAACTCATTTATCTCATTTACAGTTTCATGAGTCTGGCCAACCAAGGAAGCAAATAAGTTCTCATTTATCTCAGCCCAAACATTACAAGTGGTGGACATCTTAAGCTGCCAAAAGTCATTGCAAGCCTCTTTGGCAAACTCTAGCAATATGCATTCTTATACATAAACTAAGAGCCCTGGAATTTGTTTACTTCAAGACCAAGTTGTTGGAGTCATTTTTTGTAAAAAAATATTTTTAGTTTCGCTAGATTCCTTCTCACCCTACTGCAGTTGCAATATGATCACTGCATATTACATAAGAGGTGCAAGAGGAAGTTCAACATGACAGATTTATTGCCTCCCTCAGAGGAATAAGAGATGTAGGAGGAGACAAAGAAAGACTCTGAGTATTGTCTAGAGTACCAAGAACACAACAATGCTCAATTGCATCAAAGGCAGAGATGATTGGGTGGAAGATTGCATTACCAAGGCATGATGGGAGACATAGGAGGAACAATTTTATCCTTCTCATGGCATGAAGTTGAAGAAGAAAAATGAACAACAAGCATACAATAAACAGCAAAAAATTTTGATTTGACTAAGACAAACAAAAACAAAACCAAAACCAACTGTAGGTGAAGAATGTTACAGAATCAGTCAATAAAACAACAGGACAAGGAAGTTGTCTTATCTCATTAAACGTTGAACATAAGTTAGACTGACCAAAGATATAATTTCCTCCTTTTCTCTTGCCTGCAATTCTAATAAAGCCATATATTCTCAAGAATTGCAAGCATCTTCAACCAAACACTAGCATACAGAGGTAATACATAGAAGATAAGAACATCCAGAGCCAAGAAATTCTACTGAGGAAAAGATAATTTGAAAACCAAGATTCATATCTCTGATTTGATTAGGATTCGATGACCAACATTATCTAATCAAACGAAACATCCAATAAGTGAGAAATTAAAACTCCAACAATCAAACCATTGCAATTGCAAACCAATCCTAAAAAAAAAAAAAAGGGCAGCCTGGTGCACGAAGCTCCCGCCATGCGGGGTCCGGGAAAATTGAGCAACCTTGCCTTTGGCAAGAGGCTTAAAACCCGTGACCTCTAGGTCACATGGCACAACCTTACCGTTGCGCCAAGGCTCCCCTTCAACCAATCCTAATCGACAGAAAATTGAGCAAACTTAAACCATCAACAACAGGTGCACGAAAACCTCATAAGAATTTCCCAGTTTGATTGCTGTATGAGGCTCCATTCTCAATAGGTAATAAAAACATATCAAAAGATCAAAAGAGAAGAAATTTTTTAGATCTTAGTCTGAGTCAAAATACATAAACCTTAGGTACATAAGGCTGGTATACTCTCGAAACAAAACCAAGTGAAAGACGGCCTCATGTAAGAAAATAATTAGTTCCATATCTTTTGGGAAGGCTTTGTAAACATCTGCTGGGCTGTGAATCCATGATGCTCATGGTCTTAATTATGCAAATCAACTTAGCCTTTTTTTTATCTGTTGATTTTTTGTGGAGTGATATAGAACAAACAAAAGGCACAATAAAATTTAAAATGCTAACGACCCATACCCAAGAAAGTGTAGAGGAAAACTCAGACGAGTTCCTGATATGAATAAAGTTAGTCTTAATTCACAGTAGAAAAAAAAAAGATGATTCAGTACGTCAACATCAAAATATATAAGTGGACATTGATAGGATTGAATAAAGACCAAAACTCTTACCAGTATGAGATCGCTTTGAACGCTTAATTTTGGCAAGCTGCACCTGTGAATCCACAATGATCTGCATCTTCTGGAACTCCAACGCCTTAGCAAACTCCATCCGCTGCTTTTCCAGCTCGATCATCTGTCTCTGCTTTGACTCCTCCACTCTCTCATATATCTCAGCAAATTTCATGATTGCCTTAGCCAGTTCACGAATGCCGCTGCCCTCTTCTTCCCTCTCCCTTTTCAATCCTCTGCCAGACCTTGATGACGACCGTGATAGCGAGCCTGATCCCTCCTCTTCCTCCTGCTCAGCGTCATCGTCATCGTCGTCATCATCTGCAGCCGCCGCAGCTGCAGCAGCAGCACGCCTGAGGAAAGCGTTGCCTACAGCTGCGGACGCAGCAGCTGAGCGCTTCTTCTTCGTCTCCTCCGGTCGCACTGCGGAGGCAACGGCCAAAGCAGAGCCCTTCCGATGCAAAGGCATCGGAAGAGCGAGCGGCGGTGGCGACACGGATTGCTTCTTGGAGTTCGACGCTGGGGCAGATCCAATGAGACCATCGAGGCGGGGGAAGAAGGGCCACTGGCTCTCGCACCCGTCGGCAACCTTGGACTTCTCGGCCTTGTATTTCTTCTTGAGCGTGTCGATCCGGTTCTTGCACTGGACGTCGGTGCGAGGCGGTCGGCGGCCAGCGCCGCGGCGGGAATTAACGGCGTCGGCGACTTCCTGCCATTGCTTCTGCCGGAGGTTCCCGCGGTTGAGTTCAATGTAGCGGCCACCCCAGGCGTCTACAAGCACAGAGGTTTCTCCCTCGCTCCAGCAGTCCTCCCGGTAAGACATCGCCGGGTTCGGCGGCCTCGTCGGCGCAGCATCTCGCTTCTCCATCTACCGGATCAAACTCTACGCCTCCGTTTCCCTCTTTCTCTCGCTCGCTGCCTCTCGCCCCTCGCCCCTCGTTGTCGGCGGCGTCTCTTTCGACTGGGCCCTTATTTAAGGGCCGCCGTCGACGTTAGGGTTAGGTTCGACGGAGTGAGAGGGAATGATCATGGGAGAAGAAAGTGGGTGAGCGCGGAAGCCGCCGGTTAAAAGGAACAGCTGCAGGAAGACACGTGTTAGCTTCTAGGCAGATCGAGTGCGTGGGGGCCGGCAATCGGCAGATGATGACCGTCGATTCTGGGATTTATTCGCCGACCGGCCGACGCAAGTTGTTTGGCAAAATTTTCAAACCAGCACTAACTCTTATAAATATCCCATTAAGAACCTTTTAAAGTCAAAAAAAAAAAAAAAAAAAAAAACCGGCCGGCTCGCATAGGACATAAAAAAAATAATAAATTCTAATCAGTCTCATGGACTCAATCCTTAGGAGTGGTCGGTCCGGTTCCATGGAAGTTTCCCACCAACCACCAGGGTAAATCGGGAAGTCCGATCCCACGGAAGTTTCCCACCGACCACCAAGGTAAATCGGAAAGCGCATACGGTGGTCAATCTAGATACCCAGCATCCTTTGATTGCATTTCCCATTTGGAAGAAAATTCTTATAAATACGTCGTAGTTGAAAATTGAACCACGAGTCCCTAGGTCACAATCCGAATATCCTACAATTGCACCATTGCCTCGGGGACTCAGCATAGGACATAAGATCTATACCTAGGATGGCGATATAGTTAGGATTTTTAATTAGGAAGAAGCAAATTCAATAAAGAGACAGGTTGATCCATAAAATTTTCATCGATATGAATTTCGAAGAAGAATTTATAAATTTATTATCAGTTTTATTTTATTTTATAAAAAAATATTTTTAAAATAAATTTAATAAATATAATATAATATATATAATAAAAATCATATATTTTTATAATAATATTTTTCAAAATTTTATATTTTAAAAATATTAAATAATATATTTATTATCAATTGTATAATCATTTACTATATGATCTTCCAATCTATTACAAAAATGAGATTTTAATTATTTTTATTACTAAAAAATACTCTTTCTACAATTGTTTACATAAATAACTTATAAATTCTATAAATTATAAAATAAAGTAAATCCTTTTAGCTAATCAATATTTTATTTTCTAAAACCCAGTTGATTTTGTTTACATAAATAACTTATAAAATACTATTAACAATATATGTTAGTATATTTTCAAATTCTTTTAAATTAAAATTAATAAATTTTTAATAATCCTTAAAATTTTAATAATTAAATAATTTTATTAATTAAAAAAATTTATTAAATTTTTATCAAAAGTTGAATATAAATTTCTATTACTAATTTTATTTCTTAAAAAATAAAAAATATTATTTAAATTTAATATTATATATATATATATATATATGATCTTACTTGATTTTTTTTTTATTTAATATTAAAAAAGCATTGGAAATTATTTTGATAAGAAAATCAACTAAGGTAACAGTGAGTTGGCTCCATCAACTTTGGGAGCAATGTCTGATTTAGCAAACTTATAGAGGAGCCAATTTAAATGATTTGAAAAATATGAGTCTAAGAAGCACAAGAATCTCAAAAAAAAAAAAATCATATTAAAGAGAAATATTAACCTGCACGTTGTCCATGACATCCGTCTACGGTTGAGTATACGGAGTGCTCAAATCACTTCCAAAGTATTGATGGATGGAAAAAATCTATGAGTTTACTTTCGTGAGTAAAGTACTGATTCAAATTGTTGAGGTGCATTGTCAATGCTTTACTATTACACTTTTAAAATTTATTTTTAAAGATTGATGAAAAATTTTTATAGAACAAGATCGATGAATCGGATCTCTCCAATCAGCTCCTCCTACCGTGCCAGCCTAGAATCAATTTAGTCCTTCCTCAGAACCGAAGGTTCGAAATGAGCCGACCAACGAAGGAAAATTCCTGGAAAAACCGTACCGTTGTTCTGATTCAAATCGATACTTAAATCTAAAATATTTTAGATGTTGATATTTAGTTTGATCTTTAGTTTCCGTTCGACCACTTTTTTAACCGAATGTGATCGATGAAATGAGATGATGATGGATTTTGCTGACTTATCTGAGCATAGCTTTGACTCGAACTCCATAGTTGACTGTATAGCGGCCATATGTCCTCGGATTAATGGTGCCGCGGTAGGACATTCAGGTTGTCACTCAGGCATTTACGATTCGATCTTCAGCTACGACGTATTTATAAGAATTTTCCTTCAAATGGAGAGCGCAATCAAAGGATGCTGGACGTCTGGACTGGCCGCTGCGTGTACTTCCCGATTTACCTTGGTAGCTGTGGAAAACTTCGATGGGGCTGAATCGATCATTCCTAAAGATAGTCAACGAGACTAAGTGAATTTTTTTTTTTTATAACGGCCATATGGGCACGCTCCTTCCTCAAGGTACTTCTGATTTCGTTAAATGCTAGCATTCTGTTAAAATTGAACCGATCAAATTTCATTAATTAATTACTGTAAGATACAGAACTTCTAAATTAATTTAGTTCGATCAATTATTTTACTTAAATTTAAATTTTGTTGACCCTTTACTCGATAAACGGTGTCGAATATTGGATGGCCATGAATGGAGGGCTACGATTTTCAGTCTTCCCCAGAACAACGAGGAATCTTTGACCGAGTTCATCTCGCCAGCAGCCGCCAGTCAAATGTCACCCAATTCAGAAACTTTGACCTTGACCGATCCAACACCAGATCTGTCATCGTCACTCACCCTAGCCCCAACCCCTCCTCCAAGCAAACAAGAAAACTTGCGGTTATATATTAATGGCGGCCAGGAAACTGAGGTGGGCAAATTAATTAATTAATTGTCCTCGGAGATACTTAATTCCGGCCACCTTTTTCTCCTACCCATGTTGGCGAGGAAAGAGGAGGTCGGGTCGAGGAAGGCGCAGCAGGCGGTAGCCCGAGAGGTCATCGGCGGCGTCGCCGCCGCATCCACCGCCACGATCACCACCGCGACCGGCCATGTCATGGCCGTTTCTGAATTCGTCGCCAGCTTTGGTACGCACTTAGCTTCCTTCCTCCTCTGCACAGATCAAAGTTTTGACGAGACTTAGAAATGGAATTACCGTACGTCGATCGTATCTATGATTTTGCAGAAGAGGCGGCGAGGGCGCGGCTGAACCGGATGAACGAGAAGCTGAAGAAGTTGGAGACGCAGATGGAAGCGATGGAGGCGGAGATTAGCAAAGCCAGCGAACTCTCCCAATGGGATTAATTGACTACGAGATCACAATTTCCTCCTCCTCCGTCTTCTTCTTCTTCTTCTTCCCTTTTGGGATGTGCTTACATGCTTGGGAATGGGAGGAAAGAAAGAAGAAAGTGATCGAGTTGGTCGGCGTCAGAGATTCAACGACGGCGGCGGCGGCATCATGTCCGGTCTGGAAGTTGTGGATCCATATACTAAACCGTTCATGCTTTGTTTCAAATGGAATTGTTTAAGCAAATAATCGAAATGAATTCTCTATTACTATATGATACGGCGGGTGTTTATTGGCCTAACGTGGCAAAGTGGGTCAATAATTGGTCTGATCTGATAAGTCAATAGGTCAATGGTCAAACCATATTTGACTAGCTCAATCACAATTTCACTCGGTCCGGTCCCAAAAAGCCTCGGCCGGCTCAACCCTACGACTACACACTCATTCACCTTAGTCGCTCAACCATACACTCAATTATCTCGCCCACTCGACCCTACGTCTCGGTCACTCGGGCATACGCTCCATCATCTCGGCCACTCGACCGCTTAACTCACTCGTCTTAACTACTAAGCAACTGACTTGCCCACTCAGCCACCCGACCCACTTGTCTCGATTACTCAACCATACATTCAATCGACTCAGCCATTCCGACCTCGATTGGCTCGGCCGCCTATTCTTGCTCTCAGTCTCGACCAGCTCGGCCGCCTATTCCTGCTCTTGGCCTCGATCAGCTCGGCCACCTATTCTTGCTCTCGGCCTCGACTGGCTCGGCCGCCTATTCTGCTCTCGGCCTCGGCCAACTCAACCGCTCAGTCCTGCTCTCGGCCTCGGCCAGCTCGGCCGCTCAGTGTTGCTTTCGGCCTCGACCAACTCGATCGCTCAGTCTCGTTCTCGGCCTCGACCGGCTCCGCCTCAACGAGCCCGATCACTTTATTCAACTCCGGTTCAGTCCCTCTCTGGTACCTCCCCACTAAAGGACAACCGAGTGGCAGGACAGTCAAGCGTGCGGGCTCCACTACAGGATAAGAGCGGTTACTAGGTTATCAGGCCTAGTCCCCTAGATCTTTCTGGTCCTCCATTCTTGGCTAAAAAACAAGAATAATCTGTACAACCAAGTCATAGGGTTGTTACAAGGTTTGCAGACTCTGCCCCCAAATGCTGTCCCATCAGCTCACTTGTCAGCAATGTGTAGAACCTGTCCCCTTAGATACCATCATAGTCTGCTCCTATGTCAACAGGAATGTTCCCTTCAGTGAGTATATAAACTCTTCTATAGGTATGAAAAATCTCTCTCGAATTTCATACACTTCGAATACTATTTCTTCTCCATTTCACTATTTCTCTTTACTGACTTGAGCGTTAGAGTGGTCTGTCAGGAATCCCGGCGTCTTGCTAATCTGCTCATTCAGTTCTTTCCTTCCTCAGGTTTTTCTCACCGACGGGATCTACATTGATTGAGATGATATTTTCTTGACTGATGGCTTGACCGCATCTTAGGCATCCCGTCGGAATACTATATATATTTTTCTTCCATGGTTAATGCGATATTGTTATCATAAACTTTAGTTAAAATTCGAGGAGTTTGGCAGCATAATGAATGATTTAATGAGCCTAGATCACTTGCCCCCAAACGGTTTAGTTGTTGGAAAAATAGAGCCGTCATTCATGGAAAGAATATATGTTTTTTCCCAATTTAGTTTTATCTAATAAATTGTATCCAATACTTTGCATTCTAAAATGATGAACAATTTTGGATTAGGCAAGTCAATATATATATTTTTATTTAAACATACATCTCATGAAAGTAAATTCACTATATATATATTTGTTTAATGTATTTAAAAACGAATTGTGAGGGTTAATGTTAATTATTTAATTAATTCTATTTTGGGCCGGGCCGTTTAGCCCAATATATTCTAAAATAAGCCGTCAAAAATCCAACAACAAAATTGAAATTTCCGAATCTGGAATAGATCCGTTGGGGAAGTATCGCGGTCCGGTCCGATTCTTTCCTTCTCGCCGGCCTCCGTCGGCGTCGCCTGAGAAAGAAGCGCTAGATTGTCCTCGCTTCGATCCGATCGACTCGCTGGTGGAAGGAGCAGGGAGAGGTGGGCAGATACGATGAAGAGCATTCGCGCGAAATCGGCGCCGAGGAAATTTCTCAGGGACATATCGAACGGCGGGGGCAGCACCAACCTCCGGTTGCGCAAGAAGAGAAACAGTTCCAAGGAAGCGAACGAACATGAAGGCGCCGTTGATCGCGTCCTCCTTGCGCGCTCCGACCTAGCTAATATCGTCGCCCAGGTGCGTTTCTGTCAACCCTAGATGGAACGGGAATAAAATGACCCGAGGTGAGAAAAGGAGCTTGAGATTTTCTTTTTTACCCATTTCGTTGCTTTAGCATTGCTGATATTTGGTTCTATCGGCCCAAGCTTTCTTGTGCGTTAGTACTTATTTTGATTCCGTGTTTACCTTCGGTTTCTTGAACAATGGTGAGTGCAGTTTTTTGATGAAATAATGTGTTTTTATGCTGCCTTTCTTTGACTGAGCGATTGGACGAGAATTTTCTTTTGATCAACTGGCATGGCCCTAATTTCTGCACGATCATCTACAAGTACTACTGTTTAGGCATATTCAATTGTCATGTTTGCTTTATATTTGACTTATTCTAAGGAGATTGGTCCAAATACGATTAATGAATGATTCACTCAATCTAAACATCCTTTTTTTCTTTCTTCTTTGTGATATCTCCTAAGTTGTTTCTTACAATGTAATGGGGATCATTCAGGGGCGGATCTA